>NC_140169.1:4687841-4755341 GCF_963971535.1 Notolepis coatsorum | reverse complement strand
TAATCTGTTCGGATATGCAATTTGTAGATGCAAATTGCGTGAGCTGCTAGCGCATCTTTTATAGTTAATGGCTGTTCAGTATAATTAAGCTAACTCGGTCTCCATTGTCTTCTTAAACAACTGCCTGCATGCATGCTGTGTGCAATTAAAATATTATGGCACACCGAAATGATGTTTGTTTCATGCAAAATATTAAGTGTTCGATATTGGGTCAAGTGCAAGTGTGAGTTATAGTGCAGGTAAACATGGCGTCGCCATGCGTGCATGCATGCTGTGTGCAATTAAAATATTATGGCACACCGAAATGATGTTGTTTCATGCAAAATATTAAGTGTTCAATATTGGGTCAAGTGCAAGTGTGAGTTATAGTGCAGGTAAACATGGCGTCGCCATGCGTGCATGCATGCTGTGTGCAATTAAAATATTATGGCACACCGAAATGATGTTGTTTCATGCAAAATATTAAGTGTTCGATATTGGGTCAAGTGCAAGTGTGAGTTATAGTGCAGGTAAACATGGCGTCGCCATGCGTGCATGCATGCTGTGTGCAATTAAAATATTATGGCACACCGAAATGATGTTGTTTCATGCAAAATATTAAGTGTTCGATATTGGGTCAAGTGCAAGTGTGAGTTATAGTGCAGGTAAACATGGCGTCGCCCTCGTGCGCGCCATGCATGTCAAGCCGCATCTCCATTTTAGGTTTGTTTGCACATTATGTCCTATTATCGGGTTTGAGGGAGATTAATTTGGTTAGGTTGAGTGTCATGCAGGCGTCGCGTCCTCATGGCATGCATGGTCGAAGCCACATATCTCCATTTCTTTGAGCTTGTAAATTGATGTTTGTAATAGATATATATTTTTGACAAAAAGAGGTTTGAGAGAGATATTAATTCACGCTCTCATTCATCTCCGCTCTCTCTCTCCCTCCCTCCCTCCCTCTCTCTCTATCTCCTCTCTCTCTCTATCTCCTCTCTCTCGCTCTCTCTATCTCCTCTCTCTCGCTCTCTCTCTATCTCCTTCTGATTGATGGTTAAACATTCAAACTGTGAAAATTATGATCATGTTTTTGTAAGCTAATATATAGTATGAACTTGTTATATTGAGTTGTAAGTAGGGATGGGAATCGAAAACCGGTTCCCGTTGGGAACCGGTTCCTAATTGGCCGATGCCTGGAACTGTGTGGCTCCTGTGACTTTCGATTCCCTTATCGCTGCCTACAGTTGCGCAATAACGTTACGTTAGCATGTAGCCATGGCAGACTCTATTTGATTCCTTAAGGGCTCGAAATTGCCTGGGTTTTGGTAATATGCTCCCGAAATGCTCCCGCTGTTTGGCTACTTCTATGTGCAGTGAAAACTACTTGAATGCTTTAGAATCTAGTCATTGATTTAGATCAGGGTGAGCTAAAATTAGCCGCGGAGCTAACGTGAGCTAACGCTATTTAATCAAGCTCACAAAGAGAGATAAACAGCTGACAGCGGATAGTACAGGTACAAATACAATAAAACAGCAGGTGGGGGCTGTTGTGTAAACCTTGTACTCTTTAGTTCACATATAATGAGAGACGTGAGTGCTTGTTTACTAGTCTCTGTAAGCCAGGAAGAGTGGTGCAACATACAAATGTGTCCGTGTAGCAACACAAGCCAATACTTTAAAGGACAGGGGCCCGGGGAGGGAGCTCTCTCTCTCTCTCTGTGTGTGTGTGTGTGTGTGTGTGTGTGTGTGTGTGTGTGTGTGTGTGTGTGTGTGTGTGTGTGTGTGTGTGTGTGTGTGTGTGTGTGTGAGAGAGTGTGAGTGAGAGACAGAAGTCAGAGGAATAACAACCTGTTATTCAATAGATTAAATTCGTAATAATAATAATAATAAAAAAATAAATACATTTTAAGAGAATCTCAAATACATTATTTTATTTAAGTGTAGGCTATAGTTAATGTTTTATTTTTTACAGTTTTTGTATTTTTCTGACATGGGGGCTCAACAATAAATGACAATCAGAAATGTCAAGTTGCATGTTGTTATTCTAACCAGCTTAGACCCCGACGCTCTGCATCTTCTGGCCGCCTCAGACCTACTCCTATCCAAGCTCCGGGAGGGTCATCAAAGAGAAGTCGCCTATTCTCAGTCCTTGCCCCACAATGGTGGAATGAACTACCCACCCCAGTTAGGACAGCCGAATCACGTCCAATCTTTCGCCGTCGACTAAAGACGCACTTCTTCAACCATTATCTGAATAAAAAAAAATATATCTAACCCTAACTAACCGTACTGTCATGCACTTGTCCTAATAAACTAACCTACACTGTAGCACTCAACACTTTGATGAACATTGTTGCTCAGCTGATAGAGTTGTGCCCTTCCTGATGGCTTGTCGTACAGAACTTGTAAGTCGCTTTGGATAAAAGCGTCAGCTAAATCACTAAATGTAGTTCTGTTGCATTTCCAATTTATTTATTTAAATTATAAATTGATCGGGTATCGATAAGGGAATCGATAAAGAATCGAATCGATAAGCAGAATCGATAATGGAATCGTATCGATAAAATCCTATCAATTCCCATCCCTAGTTGTAAGTTATTCTGGTATATGTTTCATGGAGGTCTAAACGTTGTATTTTTTCCCTTGCCTTTCAGGTAGCAAGTGCTGCTGGGAAATATTCAAATGAGCCAAACAGTAAGCTGATTATTTTTAAATATAAAAACACATTTGTGAGATGGGACTGTATCGTTGAGACCAGAACATAGTTTATTAATCTGTTTCCACAGAGCTCAGTTTTCAGTCATAGTTCCAATATGGTAGTCTGGCAGTGTAAATTGTGTGCAGCTTCTTTGACTTCTAGAATACAGTTATTTAAACACTACAGACTGCAACACAGCCACTTTTACAGAGTCAGTCCTCTTCCATGCCTCCATACTGATTGTATCTGTAAATTTAATACGCTAAATGCATTAAGTACTCATTTGTCAAGATATCATACTGCACAACTTAGCAGTAGACCAGAACAGAGTCTGAGCCCTGTGGTAATAAAATGCCCTTTGTGCGCATTTCGGGAACCCTTTTCTGAATCAATTTTCTTAAGTCATCTCAGAAAGCATTTAAAAAATAATGAAACAGTGACATGCCCATATAAAGATTGTAGCTATAGCACAAATGTTTACTCTTCATTCAATTGCCATAAAAACAGAGTACACCAATTAAGTCTTGCATCAGACTTAAAAGCTGTCGTTGTTGAGGATCCCCAAGACAGGATTTCTGAGGTCACTAGTGATTTGCATGAAGAATGTCCAGGCCAGAGCATAGAAGTGGTGGATGATGATGATCAATGTGACACTGACAATCTAAGAAATCAACTTAAAATGAACCTATCTTCCTTGTTCCTAAAGATGCAGGCTATCCTCCATGTCTCAAACACAGCTATTCAAGAAATAGTAGACCACTTGAATCAGGTCTTCTCCTTATCTCAGCCATTGATCAAGGAGTCAGTTAATGACATATTGCAGAGAAATGGTCACAATATTGCAGAACCTACACTGGATGAAGTTGTTGGCGCTGTCATGAACTGCAATGTTCTGTCTACATCTACCTCTGAAGGTGCAGAGTTGTGTATCAGTTGGAGCAACCAGGACATACCAGCATGTATGTTCCCATCCTTTCAATGATTCAAGAGTTGTTTAAAAACACAGACATCCTTGACAAGATTACAGAACCAAATACTACATCTGGTCAATATGTGTCATGCTCTGATGGCTCCCATTTCCTTGAAAATGAGTTACTGTCAACAGGGAATCTCATCCTACCACTTCAGCTATATATAGATGATCTGGAAATTGCCAATCCGCTTGGCACATCACGTAAAATTCACAAACTTTGTGCTATATATTGGGTCCTTGCCAATGTGCCACCAAAATACCGATCAGCATTACACGCTATACAGCTGGCAATGCTGGTAAAAGTGACAGACCTCCGTAGGTATGGATATGCAGCTGTACTTGCTCCATTGCTGCGTGATGTTCATACTCTGGAACAAGATGGTGTTTTCATTGAAAGAGTTGGTCAGAATGTCAAAGGCACAATCTGGTGTGTTTCTGCCGACAATCTGGGCGCTCATGGATTCGGTGGCTTTGTGGAGTCATTTAGAGCAGGCTATGTTTGCAGATTCTGTCTGGCCACAAGTGAACAGTTTCAAACAACTGAAGTCAGAGAGGGAGAGTTTTCTCTGAGAACCAAAGTCAGCCATGACCTGCATGTACAAACTGCACATGACACTTCGAGCAGCCATTTTGGTGTTAAAGGTGGCTGTGTCTTACGTGAATCCCTGAATTACTTTCATACAATCACAGGATTTCCTCCAGATATACTTCACGATCTTCTGGAAGGTATGGTTCCCGTGGAGCTTTCTCTCTGTGTTAAAGAGATGATTCGGCGAAAGTACTTCACTTTAGAGTATTTGAACAAAAAGATTGCATCATTCCCGTATCAGCACGCTGATAAAGTGGATAGACCTCACCCAATTCCCCAAACATTTGTTTCTCGAGGAACAATAGGAGGCAATGGGCATGAAAATGCCACTCTGCTCCGACTGCTTCCATTACTTGTAGGCAGTGTAGTACCAGTGGGTGATGCAGCATGGGCAGTTTTGATGGAGCTGAAAGAGGTGCTAGAGTTAGCATTGTGCCCATCATATACTGATGAAACCTTAGACTATTTTCAGTGCAAAATCAGTGATCATAGACAGGTACTATTAGAGGTTTTCTCTGCAGTTAAACTCCGTCCTAAACATCACTATGTGGAGCATTATCCCGCTCTAGTTAAGTGCTTTGGACCCCTGCTGCATGTTTGGACCATGCGATTTGAGGCCAAGCACCGCTTTTTCAAAAGAGTGGTGCATGACACTCAAAATATCATCTTGCTTCACCATCATATTTCAAGCCAAAAACCCAGGCATCCAGGGTTGACTCTGTTCTGGTTTCATCTCTACCAGCAGTAGCTCAGGTACACATTAGAGGACACACAGTTAGTGACACAATCTACCAGACATCAAAGGTAACCATTGATGGCACAGACTATGTCTGTGGAATGTTTCTCTCCGTCAGAGTCAGTGGTGGACTGTCTACATTTAGCCAAATAGAACAGATCTACCTTGTGAATAACGAGGTTTCTTTTCTGTGTCGAGACTATGACTCCTGGTATATAGAACATCTTAGGTCCTATGAGCTGTCAACCACACAACCACATCTGTCCATCTACCTACAGTCTGGTCTCAATGATACAGTCCCACTCTCAGCATACAAGATCGATGGTCTGCTGCTGCTGACTCCCAAGCGATTCATTCAAGTGAAACGGAACTGAGTCCAGCTAATGGTGAATAGTTATTTTATTAATCAATTATTGTGTCTTTATTCACTCGTTGTGTAATTGACCAGTTTATATTCTGTATAAGTTCATATTCTGTATATGTTAATAATGACGCTTTCTGTGTTGTGTTTATGATTACTCCTTAGGTCCTTGAGCTGCTGTCTGTCGACCGGACCACATCTGTCCACTGTCCATCTACCTGCAGTCTGGTCACAACGAAACAGTCCCACTCTCAGCATACAAGATCGATGGTCTGCTGCTGCTGCTGCTGCTGACTCCCAAGCGATTAATTCAAGTTTCCATAGCACAATGGCAGCTGCCTCCCCACAACCCATGATCCTTCGTGTTGTTGAGCCAGACCGGGCTAGAAAATTAAAACTCAGTTCACGACCCGCCTCTGTTGATGCACTGATCACGATTATAAAAGAACAGTTGGAAATAGACCTTGACTTCAGTTTGCTGTATGAAGATCCAGACTTTGATGGGAAACTTACTTCCCTTGATGACATTACGGAATTGCCACAAAAAGCTGTTGTGCACATTTCACTTTCGCTCGACTCCAGCTCTCTCGCATCTACTGATATACTTTCAGATATGTCATCTCCAGAACGTCTAAGCAGATGGCCTCCAGGTCCTTTTCCAGTTCCTACATTTGCATTCGATGTTGAGCTGAAACTTAGAGACGGAAACAACGAATTTGAGAAGAACAAGAGACACCTTAAGTTGACAAGAGACCTAAAGCACGACATCTTAGAAAAGCTTGCATCTACAATGTATGCTTTCAAGGCTTATCCAAGTGATAAAGAGATAGCAGTGGCTTCTGCGGCTCTTGTCGCCAAACATCCCTGCTTGAAGGAAGCAGGATCTGAGACCGGCTGCAATGGATGGAAGAACAGCATCAAATTCAAGATGGGCAATTTCAGGAACAAGCTGAGACGGGCAGGATGTGAGGAGGTCACTGTAAATGCTGGAAAAAGAGGTAGAAGCAATCCTGATGGCGAACCTTCACATTCCAACATTAAAAGACCCAAGCGAGCAGAAGTAAACTTCCTACCCAACTATCCCCAAGGAGAGGATTCCTTGAGGCTTGAGCAGTTGAGGCAGACAATTGCTGAAGAAGTCAAGAAGACTGAGAAGAACCTGCCCCTCATTAGAAAGCTGATGCAGACCACATTTGGGAACACAGCAGATGCTTTGGCTCACATTTAAAAAAATCCACGATGAACAGGTGAATAGATTATTATACATGTCATAGGTCGAACCTCTGTAACATTGAACAGGTTCAATGATTCAAATGAGCATTTGAATTTTACAATTAGTCCACCATTGTGTTTGCCATTTTTCTGATTGCATTAAAGATGTGAACATGTTATTTGTGGACATATCTGATTGGACTGTTTAAAATCCGCTTTGTTCAGTAAACATTTCCATATAATACAATTCTTTTTCTTCTTCTTAATCTTACATCTTAATAGGAAATCCATGATGTTCACACCAGGCGTACCACTGTTCTCCATGCCCTGCCTGTGTATCTGCATGAGGAAGTTGCTGGATTTTTCAAAACCTGCACAGTGAGTCCGAGTAAAAATAATTTACAGTACAACTGTATATTAAGTGAACAGTTAATCAAAATGCTAAGTATCAGTCTTCCTTCCTTCCAGGTCTCCCTTGTGAAAGAGATATTTGATCTCGACGGGACTAACCTGGTTAAATAAAAATAACCTTCTCACCAAAAAAATTGTTCTAACTAAAATATAAACAACTTACAAACACAACTCCATATACTTAGCGTTGTGCTGCCCTTTGTAGAAACCATGGATTTATTTGTGATTATTATGTCTCTTTCATTCCTTCAGGACACGTCTGATGAGCCAGAGCTTCAGGGTGTTGCAGTGGCCCTCCTTACTTTCATCAGTGACGACCATGACACAAGTCCAGTTCACTACCAGCCTGTGACAATCTCTGTTGTCATTGAAAGTCACATCATGATCAGCCTCCCCAGATTTGGTGATTCCTTCCTGGTAATGTTTGGACTAATCTATGCACTACACCTCAGCTACCCCAAGGGACTTACCAACACTTTTGAATTCATTCAGAAGATTTTACTAGGTCTAGAAGCTGGTAAACTGTCGCCCAGGTTGCAGACTCTCAAGAATGACTTGATGATGCAATAATTTTTTTTTCTTCTGATTTTTCAATGGATTTTCTCCCCGTCCCAATTAGTCGTTGTGCCAATCCCCCCCCCCCCCCCCCCCTCCCCTACCTGGTGCTGTATGCATGTTCTCCTACGAGTCGGTATAAGGGCGTCCCGAGTCGATCGCACGCTTCCCCCGAGACATGCGCCGACAGCCAGTGACGTCTTTTCACTTGGCAGCGAGGGCTCTCATTGGTGAAGTGTAACGTGTGGGAGGGCACGCTATCTCCACCAAGTCCTGCCCCGCTTAGCAAGCGCCGAGACCTGACCTGTAGGCGTCGCTGTCCACAACGCCAGATTCCCACCCGCCAGCTTCCCCACCCCCTAATACTGCCGAATTGTATTAGTGTGAACGGCCAGCCAAGCTGGTGACAACGCAGGGAGTTGGATTCGAACACGCGAATCCAGTGTCTCCAGCGTTGGTGACGAACGCAATCTCCGCTACGTCACCTGACCGCTCTTGCATTAAACTTTTGAAGGTATTATTTTGACATGACAAGGAAATTAATACCTCACCCCACATCCTTCTTTCAGATGTGTTTCTATTCCTTACTGTAATCAGTGATCATGACACAAGTCCAGTTCACTACCAGCCTGTGACAATCTCTATTGTCATTGAAAGTCATATCATGATCAGCTTCCCCAGATTTGGTGATTCCTTCCTGTAATGTTTGGACTAATCTATGCACTACCCCAAAGCACTTACCAACACCTCAAAAGTGTGTCTATAGAAACTCATCTGAAATGTCTTGTCATGTCAAAATAATACCTTCAAAAGTTGCTGTACTACTTTGCAGATGTTCAGCCAAATAGGTCCAAACTACTCAATGTACCTTGTTCTTTATTTTTTATGTAATATGTTTACATTTGAGAGTTTTACAGTTCGAATTTTCTTAACCGTCTATAGCTGGCATTATTGTAATTTCATCCAAGTAAGTTTTAGAGTTGAAAGAGTTTATCAGAATCTCAAAGGCAACATCCAAGTCCCAAACGTTTGTTTCTCGAGGAACAATAGGAGGCAATGGGCATAAATGCCACTCTGCTCTGACTGCTTCCATTGCTTGTAGGCAGTGGTAGAGTTAGTGTTCTCAGTACAGAGTACAAGGCGATATACCAGGAGCCATAAACGCAACACAGAAGCGTTGGAAATTAATACCTCACCCCACATCCTTCTTTCAGATGAGTTTCTATTCCTTACTGTAATCAGTGATCATGACACAAGTCCAATTCACTACCAGCCTGTGACAATCTCTATTGTCATTGAAAGTTATATCATGATCAGCTTCCCCAGATTTGGTGATTCCTTCCTGTAATGTTTGGACTAATCTATGCACTACCCCAAAGCACTTACCAACACCTCAAAAGTGTGTCTATAGAAACTCATCTGAAATGTCTTGTCATGTCAAAATAATACCTTCAAAAGTTGCTGTACTACTTTGCAGATGTTCAGCCAAATAGGTCCAAACTACTCAATGTACCTTGTTCTTTATTTTTTATGTAATATGTTTACATTTGAGAGTTTTACAGTTCGAATTTTCTTAACCGTCTATAGCTGGCATTATTGTAATTTCATCCAAGTAAGTTTTAGAGTTGAAAGAGTTTATCAGAATCTCAAAGGCAACATCCAAGTCCCAAACGTTTGTTTCTCGAGGAACAATAGGAGGCAATGGGCATAAATGCCACTCTGCTCTGACTGCTTCCATTGCTTGTAGGCAGTGGTAGAGTTAGTGTTCTCAGTACAGAGTACAAGGCGATATACCAGGAGCCATAAACGCAACACAGAAGCGTTGGAAATTAATACCTCACCCCACATCCTTCTTTCAGATGAGTTTCTATTCCTTACTGTAATCAGTGATCATGACACAAGTCCAGTTCACTACCAGCCTGTGACAATCTCTATTGTCATTGAAAGTCATATCATGATCAGCTTCCCCAGATTTGGTGATTCCTTCCTGTAATGTTTGGACTAATCTATGCACTACCCCAAAGCACTTACCAACACCTCAAAAGTGTGTCTATAGAAACTCATCTGAAATGTCTTGTCATGTCAAAATAATACCTTCAAAAGTTGCTGTACTACTTTGCAGATGTTCAGCCAATAGGTCCAAACTACTCAATGTACCTTGTTCTTTATTTTTTATGTAATATGTTTACATTTGAGAGTTTTACAGTTCGAATTTTCTTAACCGTCTATAGCTGGCATTATTGTAATTTCATCCAAGTAAGTTTTAGAGTTGAAAGAGTTTATCAGAATCTCAAAGGCAACATCCAAGTCCCAAACATTTGTTTCTCGAGGAACAATAGGAGGCAATGGGCATAAATGCCACTCTGCTCTGACTGCTTCCATTGCTTGTAGGCAGTGGTAGAGTTAGTGTTCTCAGTACAGAGTACAAGGCGATATACCAGGAGCCATAAACGCAACACTGAAGCGTTATTATCAACATATACAGAATATGAACTTATACAGAATATGAACTGGTCAATTACACAACTAGAGTGAATAAAGACACAATAATTGATTAATAAAATAACTATTCACCATTAGCTGGACTCAGTTCCGTTTCACTTGAATTAATCGCTTGGGAGTCAGCAGCAGCAGACCATCGATCTTGTATGCTGAGAGTGGGACTGTATCCTTGAGACCTTGTAGGCAGTAGTATACTGCCCTGCCGAGGGCTAACCGCAGTAACTTGAAAAAAGTAAAAATTTAGTTATGAGTGAAATTGACCTTGTCAATAAATGTTTTATCTTGTGACCAAGTTTCAGATGTTAATGTCGCTCAGTTTTGGAGATATGGGGTTTTAAAAACTGCAGTAACTACAAAATCACACTCAAAACCCAGGCAGACCGCAGTAACTTCCAAACAGTGAAAAATGGCTTTAAAGTGTTTTGACTTGCCATCCAAAATGTGTTATAGGTAAATAGATGATAGTACCCAGATTTAACATGTATTAATGAAGTAATCTTTAGGCATACAAAAATATGACACAATTATTTTAATTAACCCCCAAAAAAGCAGATATTGCACTCTGCTGCACGATTTCCTTAAATAATTATACAGGTAATGTACAGGCAAAGTGCAGTTACTTCAAATGCAATGTTGTTTTCCCTCCAGCTTTCATAACTTAACCTAGCCATTTTGAAAATGAAATTTAATACCTGAATATATTGGAATGATGATGATCCAAATAAAATGGCTAGGTGAAGTGTGTGTGTGTGTAACAACAACAAGTTTATAATCTCAGCACAGATTGCAGAATGGGTACAGTACAATACAGCTCAATACACACAATTGTTAAGGGGATGCAGACCAGAGAAAGACTTTCGTCTTGTTTACATCAGGGTCCCCCATTTTCAATTCATAATGACATTGACATACATGACATACAGGTAGACAGTACTGCTACATCAGTGTCTAAGAGATGAGCATCAGATAGCAAGGTGGAGAGCTGTAAACAAGACGAAAGTGTATGGATGCAGGGTCCATGTGTGTGTGTGTGTGTGTGTAACAACAACAAGTTTATAATCTCAGCACAGATTGCAGAATGGGTACAGTACAATACAGCTCAATACACACAATTGTTAAGGGGATGCAGACCAGAGAAAGACTTTCGTCTTGTTTACATCAGGGTCCCCCATTTTCAATTCATCATAACATTGACATACATGACATACAGGTAGACAGTACTGCTACATCAGTGTCTAAGAGATGAGCATCAGATAGCAAGGTGGAGAGCTGTAAACAAGACGAAAGTGTATGGATGCAGGGTCCATGTGTGTGTGTGTGTGTGTGTAACAACAACAAGTTTATAATCTCAGCACAGATTGCAGAATGGGTACAGTACAATACAGCTCAATACACACAATTGTTAAGGGGATGCAGACCAGAGAAAGACTTTCGTCTTGTTTACATCAGGGTCCCCCATTTTCAATTCATCATAACATTGACATACATGACATACAGGTAGACAGTACTGCTACATCAGTGTCTAAGAGATGAGCATCAGATAGCAAGGTGGAGAGCTGTAAACAAGACGAAAGTGTATGGATGCAGGGTCCATGTGTGTGTGTGTGTGTGTAACAACAACAAGTTTATAATCTCAGCACAGATTGCAGAATGGGTACAGTACAATACAGCTCAATACACACAGTAGTTTAAGATGCTGCATCACCTCTTAACCACTGAGTCCAGCTAGTTTAAGATGCTGCATCACCTCTTAACCACTGAGTCCAGATAGTTTAAGATGCTCATCACCTCATGACATGAGGACCGTGCGTATGTGTAGCTAGGAGTGATATGATAAGCAGTGTGTAAGCAGCTTGCAGAGCTACATAACATTAGGCCCATGCCACTGAGTGAGGACTTTGTTGCTTTTTCTCGTTGTGACATAGATTTAACAATAATTCTGGTGTCAAAGCAGCATGGGGGGGGGGGGGGTGGTACATAGCTTCACAGTCCTATACAGTCCAGATAGGGGGTCCTGGAGAGACAGGGGTCCTGAGGAGAGAGAACTCTGATTCAGCAGCACTTAATTATGTTAATGTTATTCAGGTGAGGGGCGTTGCTGGAGGGGGGTTTGTTGACGCCCAGTTGAAACTGTCTGAAGTGTGAAAAGTTGCCTTCCTTTGAGACACCTTTTCACCTCTTTGGTAATCTAGAACACAGCCAGTTTTAGAAGTTATAATTGGGCACATCGTGTTCAAAACATTCTCAGATGTCAACATATGACACATCATTTGAAAGCTTAGATTCTGTACTTTAGCAATCTGGAATAATCTGAAAAATGAAAATGTAGAGATCTGGCATAAAGCGCTGTGAGGTGACACATTTGAGTTGACTCCACTTGAGAACTGTAAGTCAGAGTAACTGACCATATTTGATTTGACTTAACTGAGAACCTTAAGTCACAGTAACAGACCATATTTGAGTTGCCTTAACTGAGAATTGTAAGTCTTAGCCAACTGAAAACATTTGAGTTTATCAACTTAAAAAAATTGAGGTCATGTATGGCCTCAATTTTTTTAAGTTCTGGAAACTTATTCAGGTTTACAGTGTAGTTCGATGGCGCAGTAATGGTCCAAATGGTCCGGCCAATTACTGCAAAAACATTCCAGGACTATGTAAACACCAATATTTCCAAGATGGCGACTACCCAAAAGTGAGTTTTACCAGAACTTAAATATGCAAATTAGGGGTCCAGACACACCCAATTGTAAGGATAAGCATTCCAATGTGTTTCTAATATTCAAAAAACATAAAATAGACACCAAGTTTGTATTTCTAGTTAATTTGGTTCAAAAGTTATAGCAAAGACCTTTTTCGGCCAGCGGCCATAATGATTTGGCCACTAGGGTGGCCCCGGGGGTCGCCGGCTCGCGTCTATGCCTTCTACAACGCTGTTCGGTTTCCGGGTTCCTCTGATTGGCCACTGACCTATGCTATTACACCCCCCTTTACACTCTCGTGCTGTGAAGCGGAAGCGCCAGAGGGGCGAGGCGCGTGATTACACAAACAAGCCGCATTTCTCGGGGACGCTCTCTGATTGGCACTGACTGACGCTCTCTGATTGGCCACTGACGCGTTTGGCCAATCTGTGACGAGCTGTGTCTTTGCCCATTTCCTCGTCAAACAGCCTGCAAACTACCTGGCGTTCTATCGCCATGCTCTAAGACAAACTCTAACCTTAACCAACTTCGAAGAGTGCCTAAGCTTAACCAGTGTAGAAACAGGCGCGGCCAATCAGAGAGCGTCTCCGAGAAATGCGGCTTGTTTGTGTAATCACGCAGGCGAGGCGGTGGTTTCTCCCCGGCTCTGTGCGCCGCTGACTCGGTCCAGCTCCAGCAGCAGCGGCCGTCTTCCGCCTGCGGTAGCCTCCCTCCGAGGCGGCTCGTTCTTATTATTATCCCCCATTGTTCAGGTCGACATGGTCGCACAAACACCCGTTGGAGGAGTAGTGGGGGAGAAGAAGAGGAATATTTTTAAATAGCAAGAATTATCGACTGGCAACTCGTCAGACATGTTAATGTCATGTATGTTGTGTATGTCATAAATGTCGATATGAATTGAAAATGGGGGACCCTGATGTAAACAAGACAAACGTCTTTCTCTGGTCTGCATCCCCTTAACAATTGTATGTATTGAGCCGTACTGTATTGTACCCATTCTGCAATCTGTTAAATAAAGTTTTCATTCATTCATTCATTTCTCCCCCACTACTCCTCCAACGGGTGTTTGTGCGACCATGTCGACCTGAACAATGGGGGATTAATAAGAACGAGCCGCCTCGGAGAGAGGATACCGCAGGCGGAAGACGGCCGCTGGAGCTGGATCGAGTCAGCGGCGCACAGAGCCGGGGAGAAACCACCGCCTCGGCCCGCTGGCGCTTCCGCTTCATAGCGCGAGAGTGGGCGATAAGGGGGGCGTGCTAGCGTGTAGTCACGTGGGCTTAGTGGCCAATCAGAGGAACCCGGAAACCGAACAGCGTTGTAGAAGGCATAGCCGCCGGCTCGGGCGCCCTGGCTAAATCAATGGAATTGAGCATACTCTGGGCTACATCTCATACAAACTATGTATACAAACTATGTCTGTTGTCACTACATCTGCCCCTTAGTGTAAAGCAACTTGGAGTTCTAAATAAGCCAATGAGCAATCTCTCTGCTTCTCTCTGTCTCTGCCCCCCCCCCTGCATGCTCATTCAATCTTTCAATCATTAATTCAAACCATTATTTCAACTTGTTAGGAAGCTGAGGTTTCCCTCATTTATATCAATGAGGAGTTTACAGAGTCACATAACACAATACAAATGAAAATAAACAACAAAATCAGTTAACCCTTTCACTACCACACTACCAAAGGGTTAACCATTTCACTGTGACAATACAAAAGGTTAGTGTAACTGAGGGGTACAATTCCCTGACTGTATTGATAAGTATGGTATCATTAAACCACTACCGCCTTATGTACTTTAATTACTGGCCATACAGTACATGATATATAAATATGATGAACACTTCCCACAATGAATCGGTTCCACACAAAGTGGTAATTAAGTATTTATTGCAGCAAAAGGTACATAATATACTTCTCTATTTTACTTTGGATGCGCTTATAAGGCAAAGGAATGTGCGTAGGCAAATCAATAATGAATGTCCATTCTCTGGTTACGCAGGAGGTAATTATACAACCTGAATCTTAGGGAATTATATCTATGGTACACTAGTAATATATATCGGGAGATACTGGAAGGGTCCCCCCGGTTGTAAGCCAGCAGGGGTAGAGGATCTGTCGGTAGTAGAGAGTCTGGTCAACGATGACTAAGGAGACTCCAAGTACAGGAGACGGTGCAATAGTCTCTTGATCCACAGACGAATACAGCTGTTCTCCGTAGACTGTAGCTCCACAGTGAAAAAAGCTAGCCGGCCTCAGGCTCTCTGAGGCGCAGACTCGACGTGGCTCCTCACAGGGTAAATCCCACACGTGTAGGCGTCGGCGATTCTCCGCTCCATAAATCACAGGACCAAAACAAATATAATCCAGCCGCAAAGGGCTATGTAGTCGTCGGGTAGATTAATCCAGTGTAAATGTCCACACGGTTCTCGTCTAGGTCTCCTCGGGTGAAAGCGCCATGAAAGCAGCCCAGCCTGGATAAGCTGGTACGAGGAAGCGTTGGTGATGCTGGTCACTGTAGAACTTTAGCCGCACGATACACTATACACAAATAGACTATTACTGACTTAATAGAAATATGTCGCACTCGACGGTATAGCGCCAAACTCTGACAATTCAGTTATTAATTCGCACGCGGTCTCAATGCTCTATTTGGGCCAAAAAGGCCATACTTCACCGCACGGAGTATCGTGGGTGAGGCTTCAACTTATTGGGTAACTCTACTTCTGTATTCACCTGCGCCATATTTATATGCACGGCGAACAATCTAGTGCCAACCTCATTTCTGTCTCGTATTCCTGGGCAAGGCCGGGCATGTACAGACATGTCCTGACGGTAGCCTTGAACCTGACTCTGGAGGCATGGCCCTGGCGCCTGTGGACCGCTGTCCAATAGGAGAACGAAACATCATGGTCCGTACTAGGCTAAAGGGATATTCCGTGTATATGTACAAGGAATATACAAGGGATATCAAACGATATACAAATACTATGCAATATATATCAATCAATAAATATATATATTCGGTTTAATCTGATCCTTTGTAACAGCCGCCTCCTAATTAGTCCCACCTAATTAGCTAAGCAGAGACAGATTAACCGCACTGTCCACTACTCAATGTCTGTTGTGAGGGGTCGGGCAGTTCACAAAGTCATGGGGTCATGGTCGTCATCGATAGTATCGGGGAGCCTTGGCAGTTCTATTAGCCTCGCCACGGGTCGGGTGTAGATCCGTCCTTGGACGAGCACTTCGGCTGCTCGGACCTTTCCGTCGGCACCGGTGATCACTTTGCTTACGCGGCCAGCCGGCCACATAGCTCGGGGTAGTGACTGGTCGATAATCATTGAATTCTTCGGCCGTTCG
Source organism: Notolepis coatsorum (assembly GCF_963971535.1). Taxonomy (NCBI): domain Eukaryota; kingdom Metazoa; phylum Chordata; class Actinopteri; order Aulopiformes; family Paralepididae; genus Notolepis; species Notolepis coatsorum. The sequence continues at coordinate 4,739,262 of NC_140169.1, read as the reverse complement.
CTTCTTCAGGCCTGTACATTGTCTGTGGTAGCGCGGGGTCCAGCCGCCCCATCAAGAGTGTGTTGGGGGTGACTGGGTCGACATCTGCTACATCACTTGAGACGTAACCGAGGGGCTTTGAGTTCAATACTCCCTCGATCTCCGTGAGGACTGTCATTAGGACTTCTTCCGCCACGGTCTGGGCCCCAAGCACGGCGTACAGGGCTGTCTTTATTGAACGTACTTCTCGTTCCCAAGTTCCACCGAAGTGAGGTGCGTTCGGGGGATTAAACTGGAAGTCAATCTGGGATGGAGCGAGGTGGGTCTTAAGTTCTGGGCCCATAGCTTGGAAGCTCTCTCTCAGCTCTCTTTCTCCGCCTTTGAAGTTTGTCCCGTGATCAGACAATAATATAGACGGTTTGCCTTTCCGCGATGTGAATCTTCGGAAGGCCATAAGGAATGAGTCTGTGCTCATGGTTGGAAGGAGTTCTATATGCATCGCTCGGGTGGTCATGCATTTGAATACAATACCCCACCGCTTCTCGGTTCCTCTTCCTTTCTTTATATACAGCGGGCCGAAACAGTCCATACCGGTGGAGTGAAAAGGCTTGTCGCCGAGTCGGAGGCGACAGGGAGGTAGGTCAGCCATCCGGGGTATACTGGGCTGCGCTCGCCACTTACGACAGTCTAGACAGGTTCGCTGGAAGCGCCGCACTGCTTCTCTCCCTTGCAGTATCCAATAACGACGTCTGATCTCCGCGAAGACTCTCTCTGCCCCGGCGTGATGCACATCCTCGTCGTATTTCTTTATGATCAGCTCTGTGACCTTGTGTCGGCTGTTTAAGACTATCGGGTACTTGACGTCATCCGGTAAGTCTGGAGCTCTCCGCAGACGACCACCCACTCTGATGAGACCATGGGCGTCGCTCTCGGGGGCTAGGTGGAGCAGTCTGCTGTCTGATGGGACAGGCTTTGCTCCCTGTAGACAGTCTAGCTCATCGGGGAAAGAGTCTCTCTGGGCTCGTTGTAGTAGAAGAAGTTCTGCTTCTTCGTAGTCAGCTGCTGTAATGTCAGTAGTGAGCTGAACCTCTGGGTGGTGCCACAGGAATGTCTTTAGCTGTGCACTCTCTAGGGTGAGGCAATCGTCTATGTCGGGGTCTGTGGAGACGAGTGTGTTCAATCCACAGAACATAGATTTCTTGTTTTCGGCCTCCTCTTTACTCGCTTCCCGTGGGGTGGGTGTAGGCCACTCTTCTTCCGGGAGCTTGAGGAACTCTGGCCCGTCACTGTATAGGTTGTGACGGGTGAGGTCATCCAGGGACATTCCCCGGGTGATGACGTCAGCTGGGTTGTGTTTTGTGTCCACATACCTCCAGCTTGCTACTTCTGTTAAATCTTGAATCTCTGTGACTCTGACTCCCACGAAGACCTTGTATCTGCACGAATCAGACCGGATCCATGTGAGTACTGTCGTGGAGTCTGACCACAAGATTGTTCTTTGCACCGGAATGGTGAGTTCACGTTGGATTAACGTGGTGAGTTGCGCTCCTGCTAGGGCTGCGCAGAGCTCTAGACGCGGGATAGATTGTTGCTTTCGTGGGGCTATTCTTGAGCGAGCCAGGATGAAAGCAGTATGTATTTCTCCTCCCTCCTCTCGGGCACGCAAGTAGGCCACCGAACCGTAGGCTACTTCGGAGGCGTCGCTGAAGACGTGCAGGTCCATCTGGCACGTCTCCGGCCTCACTGTGGGTGGGAAGTAGCTGCGGCATATGTTGACACCTGGGAGTGAGCTGAGTTCCGTCTCCCACTCTCTCCATGTGGATGCAAGGTGTTCGGGTATGGGGTCGTCCCAGCCCTGGTCCTTGTCCCATAACGCTCTTACAATCATCTTTGCCCTGGTGGTGTAAGGTAGAATACATCCCAACGGGTCATATTGTCTGGCGAGTGTTCTGTATACACTCCGTCTGGTGGTCGGTAGTGCAGTCGACCTTCCCTGCTCCTTGGTCAGGGGTGTGTGTTTATAATGGAGCGAGTCTGTTTTGAAGCGCCAGACTAGTCCTAATGTCATTTCTTGGGCTTCTCCTGGGATGGTCGCCATCCAGGTCTCGCTGCTTGCTGCCTTGTCCTCGGGGGAGAGGCTGCGCAATACTTGCGGGTCGCTGCTGGCCCACTGCCTGAGATCAAAGCCGCCTTTGATCAGGGAGGCGCGGAGCTTGAGTAGAAGGGCCTCTGCTTATTCTGGCGTCGAGACGCTTTGCAGACAGTTGTCCACGTAGAAACTATTTCCTACACTTTGTCGGACCTCTTCATCAGCTGCTGGGTCCTCTGCGACGTGCTTTTGCAGTGCAAACGTAGCACAGCATGGGCTGCATGTGGTTCCGAAAGGGAGGACTTCCCATTGATAGATGGCTGGTCGCTCATCCCCGATCCTCTCTCTCCATAGGAACCGCAGCAGGGGCTTGTCCTCCTCCACTAGTCTCACCTGCAGTCGGGCTTGACTCTCCTCCTCTCCCTCTTCATCTTCCTCTGGCAGGTCCTCTAGATCCTGTAGTCGTCTATTTAGCCTCTCCGCGGTGTAGACCGTTTCTTCCTTGTAGCTGGGTCTCACTTGGACCGGTCGGGGAAGGGGTTCGGATGGGGGTATAGGCTCTCTCTGGTGGTCGGGCTCAGGGTCGCTTGATCGGGTAGGGGAGGGTGCCCTTGACCCTTGTCTTGACGAGGCCCTGGAACCCCGTGCGGAGGGAGGGGGTGTTGCCCTGGTGATCAGCTGCTCCATTATCTGCGCTTGTAATCGGTCGCGCTCGGCTTCGCGCTTGGTGAGAGCGAGGTCGCGCTCTGCTTCTCTTTGGGCACCGGCAGCGGCGCGCTGGGCTTCGGCGGCGGCGCGCTGGGCTTCGGCCCGGTCCCTTACCATATTCTCTTCCGTCTGAAGGCGTCTAATCTCTAGACGTATACGATCTTCGTCGCTCCGTTGCTGCGCCTGAAGGCGTTCTCTTTCCATGGAAGAATGTTCGCGCTCACTAAGCGTCTGTGCTTGGAGTCGATCGCGCTCTGTTGAGGCTGCTAGGCTGGCGAGGAATGCCTGTGCCAGCATCTTGTCCGCCTCGCTGGGGGAAGACGCTGGTTGAGGTGATCCGCTCCTGGCAGTACTCGTTGGAGATCTGTTCTCCTGTGGCGAGTCCTGGAGATCCATCTCCGGGGTGCTCTCCTCTTCTTGTAGCGGGTAGAGTTCCATCCCTGGAGGGCTGTCTTTATCCTGGAGCTCTCCGGGGACTACTTCTTCGGTCTTGGCGGGGGGTAAAGTCATGTCGGGTCCCTCCTGGTCCCTACCGTGAGCTTGGTCAGTTACGTTAGAACCCACTAGGGCCTCTATTGGCGGGGTAGCCTGGTCGATAGGGTCGGACATAATTTTACTATCTACTTTTTCCGCGTTTACCATCTGTAGAAAGCTAGGTAGTATATTGGCAACGTAATCCTCTAAGTACTGAGGTGTCTGCCGTCTACGCTGCGGGCGATCTACTTTAGGAGAACCGTTTTGTGGAGTGTTCATCATAGGCCATGTCAATATTAATACCACTATATTAATATTACACTAGTTACCCTCCGGCTCGAAGGACCAATTGTAACTGAGGGGTACAATTCCCTGACTGTATTGATAAGTATGGTATCATTAAACCACTACCGCTTTATGTACTTTAATTACTGGCCATACAGTACATGATATATAAATATGATGAACACTTCCCACAATGAATCGGTTCGACACAAAGTGGTAATTAAGTATTTATTGCAGCAAAAGGTACATAATATACTTCTCTATTTTACTTTGGATGCGCTTATAAGGCAAAGGAATGTGCGTAGGCAAATCAATAATGAATGTCCATTCTCTGGTTACGCAGGAGGTAATTATACAACCTGAATCTTAGGGAATTATATCTATGGTACACTAGTAATATATATCGGGAGATACTGGAAGGGTCCCCCCGGTTGTAAGCCAGCAGGGGTAGAGGATCTGTCGGTAGTAGAGAGTCTGGTCAACGATGACTAAGGAGACTCCAAGTACAGGAGACGGTGCAATAGTCTCTTGATCCACAGACGAATACAGCTGTTCTCCGTAGACTGTAGCTCCACAGTGAAGAAAGCTAGCCGGCCTCAGGCTCTCTGAGGCGCAGACTCGACGTGGCTCCTCACAGGGTAAATCCCACACGTGTAGGCGTCGGCGATTCTCCGCTCCATAAATCACAGGACCAAAACAAATATAATCCAGCCGCAAAGGGCTATGTAGTCGTCGGGTAGATTAATCCAGTGTACATGTCCACACGGTTCTCGTCTAGGTCTCCTCGGGTGAAAGCGCCATGAAAGCAGCCCAGCCTGGATAAGCACTCTAGCTGGTACGAGGAAGCGTTGGTGATGCTGGTCACTGTAGAACTTTAGCCGCACGATACACTATACACAAATAGACTATTACTGACTTAATAGAAATATGTCGCACTCGACGGTATAGCGCCAAACTCTGACAATTCAGTTATTAATTCGCACGCGGTCTCAATGCTCTATTTGGGGCCAAACAGGCCATACTTCACCGCACGGAGTATCGTGGGTGAGGCTTCAACTTATTGGGTAACTCTACTTCTGTATTCACCTGCGCCATATTTATATGCACGGCGAACAATCTAGTGCCAACCTCATTTCTGTCTCATATTCCTGGGCAAGGCCGGGCATGTACAGACATGTCCTGACAATAGCCTTGAACCTGACTCTGGAGGCATGGCCCTGGCGCCTGTGGACCGCTGTCCAATAGGAGAACGAAACATCATGGTCCGTACTAGGCTAAAGGGATATTCCGTGTATATGTACAAGGAATATACAAGGGATATCAAACGATATACAAATACTATGCAATATATATCAATCAATAAATATATATATTCGGTTTAATCTGATCCTTTGTAACAGTTAGCCCTTTCACTGCCACACGACAAAGGGTTAACCATTTCACTACCACACTACAGAAGGTTAACCCTTTCACTACCACACTACAGCAGGTTAACCCTTTCACTACCACACTACAGACGGTTAACCGTCTGTAGTGTGGTAGTGAAAGGGTTAACCTGATGTAGTGTGGTAGTGAAAGGGTTAAAGCAGGCACATGTTGACACACAAGAAAATTATTCTCTTAAATTCTGTAAATGTTGGAAGAACCTCTGACTGTAGAGTGAGTTGTAGCCTGGAGGTCATACCAAGTGTTGAGTGCATCAATAGAAAAGCTGATCGTAAAAGTATAAGGACTATACCTAAGAAGCAGCCAGAACGGGTTGAATAGCTACCAGAATTCCATTTGAACAACATTGAGATATATAAGGAGTTAGCTTCCAATAAGAGCTTTACAAATGAACTAGTGCTGTCAGGTGATTAAAAAAATGTATCTAATTAATTACAGGATTTGTAATTAATTCATATAATTAATCGCATTTTAATCGCATAACCATTTTATGCCTGATATTTATTCTATAATCATATTTCAAATTGCATGTGTCCGGATGGCAGAATTCAGTACTGTATCTACAAAACCTTCTGTTTAATCATCTTCCATCTATTAATTTGCTTAGATTTTTCAGGTCTGGTCAATTTGAGCATGGTGTTATTCACAGTCAAAGATAACACTTTTCTTATTGATATTCTCATTTGGTTCATTACAATTTACTCAAGCCTAGTAACAGACACAGTATTTCTGACACTGGGAATACATTCCCTGAGATCCATAGATGTCCCTAGAATCAGATACCAAGAACATGCAAATGAACCATATTAAAAAAAAGTCTGTAAATGTGTATTCTACGTTCTTATGGAATGAACGAGATAAAAAAAAATATATTATACATTTATTTAAATTTTTTAATGTGTTTGTAATTAATTTTGAGTTAATTTTCATAACGCGATAATTTGCTGTGTAATTAATTTATCTAATTAACGCGATAAACTGACAGCCCTAAAATGAACACATACCAATGATTGTTGCGCCTGTCAGAAAGAGAAGACAATTATGTCACAACAGTTGCTGTGGTAGCAGAAAAACAAAAGACCAGAAACCATGGGAGGGAAACGGACGAGATAAAGGCAAGATCCCCAGAATAGAATAAGGGAAGAAATGTCTTGTTGTGCCGCTGGATGTCAGAATAGGAATACAAAAATGTATTTAATTAATTTGTATAGGATACTATTGTTGAAGACGCCCTTTGAAGATAAGCATGGTTTATGGCTGCCATTACACAGAATTTACTTATTTGCTGTTTTCCCCAGAGTCAGACAAGAAGAGAGGTACCCTTCTCATCTCTGTGCGTGCAGTAGGCTACAGACAGAGACCCACTGCACGCTAGCTAGCTTACACAATGACTAGAAGTGTATAGGGACCATTAGCCTACTGTACTAAGTAACAAAATACACTCTCCAACAACTCTAAAACTGTCTTATTTACATGTTGTGACTTGTGTATTTACCACATCCTCCTCCTACTACTACCACCTCCTCCTGCTACTCCCTCCTCCTACTATTCTGATACTGATACCCCTACTCCTACTAACTACTACCTCCTGGGGGTTCCGGTTCCGGGTCGAGAATGGGGTAGACGTATCTGCGCCACACTGTGACTCCCGAACTTTTATTTTACTTTAAGAAGCCTTTTTTTCTATTTCAAGATAATTGAACCATTACCATATGTCACCCATATTTCTACCTGTCTTATTCGACAAAAAAAAAAAAAAAGGAAAAAAAGCCTAATGGCTCCGCGAGTCTTAAGAAACGAGACCAAGAAAGAGCCCTGTGGATGGGGCTACCATGGCTAAGCAAATGGAAGAACTCAAGCTAGCTTTCACCACAGAGTTCAGAACATTCGCCGCCTCGCTCTAATCCAGACTCGACGGCTTCCAACTGGCGTCGCAGACCATACTCAACGCTTGGCCTCCGTAGAAGGCGGCCTGAACACATGGTCCGGTAGGATGGAAGAGCTGGAGGCCAGATGCACAGCTCAAGATGAAATCATCGGCAAGCTAAAAACGAAGCTAATCGCCGTCGAATCGCGTAGCCGGCGTTCCAACATACGCATTCTGGGCCTAGATGAGTCCCTGCACAGCGACCATCCCAGTGTCTTTTTCGCAGAAATCCTGGTGGAAATCATGGGGAAATACGACCTTGCTACGCCGCCTGAGCTCGACCGATGCCACAGGATGCTAACACCCAAACCAGCGCCCGGCTCCAGGCCTAGGGCAGTGATCGCCCGTTTACACCGCTATAAGATAAAGGAGACTATCATCCTGGAGACTCGTAAGAGAAGAGGGAATCTGACATACAAAGGGAAGCCAATTTCAATCTTCGAAGACTACTGCCCCGAGGTGGTCGAGCAGCGATCACACTACCGAGATGTCATGGGGCCCCTGTACCAACAAGGACTAAACCATCGCTCCAGTTCCCTGCCAAACTCGTCATCAGGACCAAGGATGGCACGAGGATACATCTATCATCACCCAAGGACGCCATGGACTTCCTGAAGTCCCGGCCCATGGAGGCCATGACACCGGCCTCACCAGCTCCAGACGCGGTAGTAACATGATTCTGGGCCGTTAGCATTCTGCTATGGCTATCACCAGAGCGGTGTGGCATCTAATATTTTATTGCATAGTAGTTATGGATGATTACTTGACGTTAGGCCTTGCCTGGAAATCTATCTATTTTTTTTCGATATCTGACATGTGGTGGGGGGGTGGGGGGGACAATCCTGCTGTCGTTTTTGGAAATGTTGGTAAGTCCCTGTGATGTTGGGGGAAAACACTGGTTCCACACCTTTATATGTTTTTAATGTCATTAATATTTGTTTTATGTATGGCTCAAGGTACATGTGCTTAGTGTTTAAAATAAATGAATCTGGCGTGCCCACAGGCCTTTCTAGGTCTGCTCTGTCTACACACCCTAATAAACCCTAATATTCTATGGCTATGGCTAACTCTGAGAGCTTTAAGCTCTGCTCCTGGGATGTTCGAGGTCTTCAGAAACTAGCGAAGAGGAAGGCGATTCTGACTTTTTTAAAGAAGGAGAATGTTTCTATTGCTTTATTACAGGGAACCCATATGGCATATGGGACCCAACGATGCCGCTAAACTCCAAAAGAGTTTGGTGGGACAGGTCTTCACCACAAACTATTCCACATTTAGTAGGGGAGTGGCCATACTGATTAATAAAAATCTCCCCTTTAGAATCATTGCTTCCTCTGTAGATAGCCAAGGCCGCTATGTGATTATCAAAGGGGTTCTTAAGGGTAAAGAAATTACATTTATGAATGTATACTGTCCCCCAGGCTACTTCCCTGACTTTCTATCCAAAGTATTTACTGAATTTACTGGCCTGGCCTCTGAGAATGCCTTTGTGGGCGGAGACTTTAACTGTCACATTATACCGTCTCTCGACAAACTCCCACCCAGTTCGGCTCCCCCCTCTAGGCAAGCAAAGATGCTCTCCTCCTTATGTACAGACATTGGATTCTCAGATGTCTGGAGAACCCTTTGCCCCTCCGAATTGAAGTTCACCTTTTTTAGCAGCCCACATAATAGCAACAGTAGAATAGAAAATTTGTTCATCCTTTCCTCCAAGCTGTTTCTGGTTTCGTCCTGTACTATCGGAAGTATTGTCTTATCTGATCACGCCCCTATATATCTGGTCTACTCCTTCTCAGAAGAGAGGGCACTATCGAGACGTTGGCGTCTTAACCCATCCCTCCTTAGGGATGATAGGTTTGTCTCCTATTTCAAATCGGAATTTAAAATGCTTTGGTCTTACGTATCATCCAAGAAATCCAAGAAAAATGAACAATGCAAACTTCTCGAATCCAAGCTAGCCGACCTTGAAAACCAACATGTTTCAAACCCAGCCCAAGGCTGTGCTTATAGAGCTGACGGCCACCAGAACTGCGTTAAATACTCTTCTGATCCAAGACTCCAAATACTCTCTTAAATTTGCCAGACAAAGAATGTACAAACACGGTGACAAGCCTGGCAGATGCCTAGCCAACTTGGCAAAAAAGAGGGCTGACACCCAAATAATAGCCTCAATCTCGGACTCAAACGGGGTCAGGTCCTTTGACACCAAAACTATTAATAAAGAGTTTGCCTCTTTTTATGCCCAACTCTATAGGACTGAGCGACCCGATGGTGCTCTCTCTGACATGCACTCCTTTTTCGTTGACTTGCACCTCCCTAAGGTATCAAAAGCTCAGAACTTGCTCCTTAATGCCCCAATTATGAACGGAGAAGCTCTGTGCGCCCTTAACACTTTGAGTGCAACGGACGCTTTTTGTCGTTAGTTCATGCCACCAGTTGAATGGCAGCAACGCTATATAGCGTTTGTTTGTCTTTTTTTTATTAGCGATTTGAATTCATATTTCATCAATCGAACCTTACGCTAGTGCTACAGACTCTCTCTGAGCTCCATTGGGAAAATACCGCCCCCTATCGTCTCTCCCTGTGTAACTGTACCCCATTGGATTAGACTAAAACCGGAAAACAACGTGGTGTAGTGGCTACTGGGACATAATTCACGGCATTCTAGCCTATTGTGGTGTTTACTACATCTCCCGTGACCCTTAACGGGGGATGCCGTAGTTAAAGAGAGACGAGTGAAAGATGAATGGAAGTGTTGTTTGTGCAACAGTAGAGTGCGTAATAAACCAGTGTTTTTGCATCGGAACACGACTCCGTCTACGCTATAATTACCGCATTCCTACAGTGGAATACATATTTACAGTACCCAGCGCTGAATCAATAAACGCGATCGATATTTGGAATGGCGATCAGGAATTGGAATAATCTTTTTGGAGAACATCTGATCTGAGGTAAGCAATTTATTTGACCAGTCTTGGGGTAATCGGATCTGTTTTCACCTATATATCAGCGTTTGCCCTATGTGTGTGTGTGTGTGTGTGCTGATCAGGAAATGAGAGAATATATTTTTCAGCCCGCTTCTCTAGCGTGCATAAGTACACATATACTATCGATAATCTAGCGTTTATTTGAAAACGATTCATAAATAGGCCGAAAAATTACAACGTTTTTTGTGTATTCCAGAATATTCCAGTAAATGCCGTTTATCACGGAATCTATATATTTTCCTGAAACTTTCAAGAAAACGAGGGCTTTTCAAAATGCTATAAAACTAAAATTAAACGATTAAAAAACAGATTAGACAGATTAGACACATTTAAGACATAGATTATGTGTTTAGAGCGCTATTATTGAAGTGGGTGGTGGCATTCAACGGGGGTAAGGCCGCATGGCTGGTAATCAAAGTGTTAAGGGTATGCCATCTGGTAAGGCTCCGGGTCCGGACGGTTTCGGATGCGAATTCTATAAGGAATTCTGTCATATTCTCTTGGATCCCCTGTTGGCAATGCTTAATCACTCCTCTGAGGTTGGAATATTACCCCAGTCCCTACGGGAGGCCAATATTTGCCTTCTCCTTAAAAAGGGTAAATGCCCTGAAAAGTGCGCCTCCTATAGGCCTATAGCCCTACTTAATTCGGACCAAAAATTGCTCTCCAAGATCCTGTCCATGCGCCTAGAAAAAGTGCTCCCTTTCATTATTAACGAACTGTTTAATAATGGACTGGTTTTATTTAGGGTAGGAACTCTACCGACAACATGAGATGGCTCCTTAATATTATCCAAATGACTCGTGAGGCAGACCACCCTGGTGGTTCTGTCTCTCGATGCGGAGAAAGCATTCGACCGTGTAGAATGCCCGTATTTATTTCTAACCCTCGCAGAATTTGGCCTAGGAAACACTTTTATTGACTGCGTCAAGGTTCTTTACAACTCACGGATGGTGGCGGTTCTGACTAACGGGCTTAGGTCTAACAACTTTCCCTTACAACGGGGGAACCCCAAGGGGGACCCCTTAGCCATTTACTATTTGACATAGCCATAGAACCACTCGCTCAGGCCATAAGGCAGTCAGCCGCGATTTCAGGTATTAGGGTGGGTGATCTGTTTGATGGCCAGACCCTGATGTCCTTTTTACAGTTGCAGCAGCGCTACGGTTTATTGAAAACGGATTTTTTTTTAATATTTACAAATTAGACAGTTTATCACCAAAGACACCTCACTGTTAACAAATAGCTCCACCTCGCAGGTAGAGAAAGCCCTCTCCTTGCAGATCTCCAAAATACAAATATCTATTTTCTATAGTACTCTAAACCTTAACTCATCTTTATCCTCCCTTGTCACCAAACAGTCGTGGGAAAAAGACCTAGGCCCTCATGCATCAACGTCTTCTACGCACAGATCTGTGCGTAACCCGTGCGTACGATCATTTCTAAGCAAAGAGTGGGATTCATCAATTTCGATTTGAACTTGACTTCGTGCGTACATCTACGCACATTTCAGACCTGGCGTACCTAGCTCCCAGTGGTAGAATATCGTTACTACGCATAAGCACTCCTCAGTCCTGCATTAGTTCCAAGGCGGAAATAAAGTCACTGGCGCGTGTTCTGTATGACCCCCGTGATTCATCATAGTTCATTGTGAAACAGCGATATTAGTGTAATTATTGTCAAACCCTAAACAGCATCAACTCCTGAATGTAGGATGTAGGATGGTTAACGTTGCATTATGTGGCCGATACGTTGTTGGCTGATAAGGAACGCATGACCCAGGCCTAATCTCATTTAATTAAATTGTAATGTTATTATATCTGTCATCAAGATACCACTTAAATGCAGGTGATCACGGTTATCCACTGAAGCCATGCGTGGCTAGAATCGTCCCTGACCAACAACGACCCAATTGGAGCGCAGATCGAAGGGGAATCAATCAACAGTTACAATATACCCAGGTGTTCTGTATGACCCGTAATTAATTAAATTGGCGACATGAGTGTAATCGTCGGCAAACCCTATAAATTACATCTGGAACATGGATTTCAGATCCTATTCACCATGGATAACGCAGGCATCGCAGTGTTGCACGATTTGGGAATGGACCATGCCCATGGTGCGCTCCACAGGGAGCGCGTCTTCAGGGACAGGGCAGACCTGTTTGCCGAGAGCACAGAGTGGCTCATTAGCAGGTTCCGCTTCCCCAGGGCAATCCTGCTCGACCTGTGCCGGGATCTGGGACCCTTATTGGAGCGCCGAACAAGGCGCACACATGCCATCCCCGTCCACACCCAAGTCCTCGCCACCCTGGGATTCTTGGCCACCGGGACATTTCAGCGGGAGATCGCAGATCGCTCGGGCATCTCCCAACCCTCACTCAGCAGGATCATACCCACAGTGTTGGATGCCATCATGTCCCTAATCCCCGACCACATCAAATTCCCATACACACACGCACAGCAGGTCGAGGTCAAGAGGGCTTTCCACGCCATCGCCGGTTTCCCCAACGTAATTGGAGCAATAGACTGCACACACATAGCCATCAAAACACCATCACAAAATGAATTCAATTACGTTAACAGGAAGGGGTTCCACTCGGTAAATGTCCAAGTGATCTGCGATGCCCGTTTGGCACTCCTAAATGTCGTTGCCCAGTGGCCAGGAGGAACCCACGACTCGTTTGTGGTGCAGAACAGCTCTGTGGGCATTCGTCTCCAGGGTGGGGCTGTTGAAGACGGGTGGCTTATTGGTGAGTGTTACACATTTAGGCCCATATTGAATCAAATCGTAATGTTATTACTGGTATCTGTAATTAAATTATATCTCTTTCAATGCAGGGGATCGTGGCTATCCACTAAGGCCGTGGCTGATGACGCCGCTGACCAACCCCACCACCCAACAGGAGGGCGCCTATAACCGGGCGCACGCACGCACACGAGTCACCGTGGAGCGTGCAATTGGTCTCCTGAAGGGTCGGTGGCTCTGCCTGTCTGGCACGGGGGGCACACTGCAGTACCGGCCTGTGAAGGTCTGCAACATCATCGTGGCCTGCAGTGTGCTCCATAACATGGCCATCAGGCATGGCATCCCGCTGCCAAACCTAGAACTACCCGACGACCCCATGCCAGACGTGGAAGAGCCACCTCCAAACGCCACTGGAATGCTGGCAAGAGCTGGGATCATAGCGCAGTTTTGAGTGAGTCTACCCCATGCACTGGAAGAACTGCGATTTGTGTCAATTCATATTAATTAAGTAATCATTAGTAACCTGTACATAAAAGGAAAATACTGTTGTTTGAAATCGAATTGAGCTCATTAATGAATTGGAACCATTTTTGAATTGCATTGTACAGTTATAGTTGAATGGAAGTAGCTGACAGTTTAAAGGTGACCAGATGACACTCAGTTTACCGTGCATGCAGGGTATCAATCAAACTTTAAAAGAACGGAACGAGAAAAGGCATTCATCCAGCTAATGATTATCTGATTATAATAATGACACCAACGCCAAAGGTGGTTATGGTATTTATTGGTCCCTGTTTTCCGTCAATTTCAGGAGGATACCCTCCAGACTGGCTGCGATGCCAGTCTGGACCGCGACCAGCTGGGTCTGGACCGCGACCAGCTGGGCCAGGGTCTGGCGGGTGAGCCTCTGCTCGTCCCGCATGTCGCTCAGGAGGGCGATGGTGGTCAACTGGTTGTTGAGGACGGCCTCCGTCAGGACGACCGGGTCCGGGACCGGGTGGGCCCTCTGCTCCCTGCGCGCCGAAGGGGGTCGGCTGCAGGACGCCTCCTGCTCCTCCTGGGTGTCGACGGGGTCGGGGATGAGATTGATGGTGAACTCGGCCGAGTTGCCTGTGGAATGAATAGGCAATTTAATAACGTTTTATTTGTTTGCTAGCAAGGTTCGGAACCATACGGTTGAATATCGTTTCAAATAAATTAAGAGATTCTTGTCATGTTCCTCAATAAAATCGTTGACGACAAAGTGATTTCTATGCCAGTCTTCCTTACTGATGTGACAATTCCTGTATGAAAGGTGCTATACAAATTAAGTGTATATTATATTATTACCTTCCACCTGTTGGCTGGATGGCCCAGCCACTTCATATGTGTCGGTGTCGGTGGTGCCTTCAATCCCTCCCACCGCCTCGTCCCCGATGATGCTGGCGATCTTCAGGTCCAGTGGGGACAGCTCACTCTGACTCTGAATTGAATTGATTGAAAGACTGTATTAACAGGTTGCAGAATGGGTACAATGCAGTACGGCTCGATACACACAATTGTTAAGGGGATGCAGACCCGATAAATACTTTCGTCTTGTTTACATCAGGGTCCCCCATTTTCAATCCATCATAACAGATGTATCATGATAATGATAATATAATGATTGGCATACGACATACCTGCCCCCCGCCAGTCGCACTGGCATTCCGCCGGTGTTCGGCCAGGCGCCTCTTGGCCGTCAGCTTCACATCGAACCACTTTTTGCGGGTCTCCGCTGTGGTTCTCTGCTGCGGGGAAATGGAATTTACGGCGTCGGTGACCGCCTCCCACGCAGCAGTCTTCCTCTTGGTGGTGATGCCAAGGCTGAGGGACCCAAAGAGTACCCCCGCCCTGGCATCCACCTCCGTTACGAGGACCTCCACCTCGGTGTCTGTGTAATTGCGCTTCTTCGTTCGCTTTGCCATCCTCCAACATTCCACGCACAGGGATTCCCTCATGGTATTTGAAGGGGAGGGCCTGACCATATTTGGTTGGTCGGGGCGGTTTTGGTATGCAAATACGTGAAAGCGTGCACGAGCTGCGGCGCAGGGCCAAGGTGGGATTCATCATGACAGATGTGCGTAGAGCCTGCGTACGCACGTGTGATGAATGCCGACTTCCCTGTGCGTGCGCTAGTTCTAAATTCCGTGCTTACGTGTGGAAGTAGGTCAAGTTCAAAGTCCACGTTGATGCATGAGGGCCCTGGACACAGAGATTACGGACGAGGACTGACAGGATGCATGGACCTATGCAAAAAAAATCTCAGTTTGCAACTGCACCAATTCTATTCAAGTTAGAGTATTACACCGCATTCATATAACCCCTGCTCTTTTTTTCCCTACTTTTTCTCCCCATTTTCTATTTTTCTCCCATCCCAATTTTTGTATTATCCAATTCTACCCTCCCCTGTCTCGAACGTTGTTAGACCATGCCTCCCACTGGTCGGCTGCAATGTGGACGAAGCCTTGCATCACGTGTCCCCTCCGGTACACGAGGAGGCAGCCGTCGCATCTTTTCACCTGCACAGCGCGATCTCTCAGTGGCGAGGAGTAACGCGTGGGAGGCTCACGCTGCCCCTGTCACTTCCTGATTCTGCTGTACAGGCGCACCAACCTGTTACAGGCTGGGCTACAGCTCCGCCTTGTGGGCGTGCTGGGCCGGTGCCTGTATGATATGACGTGTCTCACTTCCTGGGGAAGGTGTGGTTTGATTACTTGTTGCTTGGCAATACACGGCATTAAGAACCAGCGCGACTCGACTCTTTTATTGTACAGCTACACTTACAAACATGGTGTCAGAAGTGGAACTAGGAGGACCCAAAGAGGATTTATATACGGCCCGAAACAGCTGTTTGCAATAACAGCGGACGTTTATGTGTTGTTTGGGTGAGAGTTTGTGGCGACAATGGCATCCAGCATTCCGCCTCCGGAGCCAATGAAGATGACGGGAGACATTCACGGCAACTGGGTGAGCTTTCAAGCAGAGTTCGAGGACTATCTGCTTGCGACCGGGCTCAGCGAGAAGGAAAAGCCAGTACAGGCGGCGGCGCTCAGACGGTTAATGGGGAATGACTGTCGTCATATTTACAAACACAACCTGGGACTCACCGTGGAGCAACAAAAAGATGTGGGGGCTATTCTGACAGCACTGCAGCAATACTTCACACCGGCTAAGAACGTGATATTCGAGAGGTACGTTTTTGGCAACTTGAAACAGGAGGATGGAGAGCTGTTTGATGCTTTTGTTACAAGACTGAGAGAAAAGGCTGCCTCTTGTGAATATGGAGCTATTAAAGATGAACTCATAAGAGACAGTATTGTCCTACGGATAACTGATGAGGGCGCTAGACGGCGCTTATTAAGAGAAAAGGACCTTAAATTGGATCAGGCCATCAGTATTTGTCGAGCAGCTGAGGTCATGGACAGTAGGTTAAAGACCATGTCTCTGGGCAGCGGCAGCTCCGGGCCTGGGGACAGCGTTAACGCCACACAAGGGCAGCGATATGGACGGAGGCCTGCCAGCAGGCCATCCGAGGCCAACACATCGGCACAGCCACAGAGACACAGAGACAACATGAGAGACACTGGTGAATGCAAGTACTGTGGCACACGGCACAAACGTGGGCGTGACCAGTGCCCCGCCTTTGGTAAATCATGCCGTTCATGTGGCACGGCTAACCATTTTGCAAAAGTTTGCATGAAAAGAGGCCAGCAGGCTCGCCAGTTAAATGCTGTGGATGACCCATGGCCAGGGGAACGGGAGGACAGCGACCGGGAGGAGAGAGACGTGTACACAGTAGAGAGCGTGGGGGCTGTGAACACTCAAGGTAAAAAGTGGTTTGTCAACCTACCACTGCAAAAAGGCCTCCAAAGGTGCCAGCTCGACTCGGGAGCCACATGCAATGTGATGAGCATCAAGGACAAGTCAAGACTGGCACCTAGAACACCCCTTCAGAAGAGCTTCATCAAACTGAAACTTTACAACAGTGAGTGGATGAGCTCGTTGGGGGTGTACAGCACACAATGCGTCATTAGGGGTAAGACGCACAGACTGGACTTTGAAGTCGTACATACTGGTCAGAGGCCCTTGCTTTCGGGGGAGACATGTGAGAGGCTTGGTCTTATACGCTTCACCATTCCTGAGGAGCTGAATAAAGTGGAGCACTGCAGGAAGGTGTCACTGACCAAAGAGTGGCTCGTCAGCACCTACCATGATGTGTTCACCAGCCCTGTTGAGTCTCTGCCCGGTGATATTCACTTTGAGCTGGACAGCACGGTGGCGCCGGTGCAGTGTGCTCCCAGGAACGTTCCAGTGGCCCTGAAGGCAGCTGTTAAAGCACAGCTGGATAAATATGAAGAAGATGGGCACTTGACCACAGTCACTCGACCCACGGACTGGATTAGCAATCTGGTCATAGTGAAAAGGCCAGACAAATTGAGACTGTGTATAGACCCAAAGCCCCTTAACCGAGCTCTGAAACGGTCCCATTACCTGATGCCCACTTTGGATGACGTGCTGTATAAGCTGCCAAAGGCACGTATATTCACGCTGGTGGATGCACGGGATGCATTTTTACAGTGCCGTTTGGACGAAGAGAGCAGCCTGATGACAACGTTCTGGACACCGTGGGGTAGGAAACGTTGGCTAAAACTCCCTTTCGGTGTGTCAGTGGCTCCAGAGCTGTACCAAAGAAAGCAGCATGAGCTGCTGGCTGGCTTGACGGGGATTGAGCCCATAGCTGATGATATCCTCATAGTGGGCTGTGGGGACACAGAGGATGAGGCCAACCACGACCATGACACGAACCTCGTCGCTCTGATGGACAGATGCAGAGAGGTAAAGCTGAGACTGGGCCTGAAAAAGCTGCAGTTTCGACTGAAGGAGGTCCGCTTCCACGGCCACATACTGTCCGCAGAGGGCCTCAAGGTTGACCCTGACAAGGTCAGGGCGGTTCTGGACATGCCAAACCCCACAGACGCAAAAGGGGTCCAGCGATGTGTTGGGTTTGTGAACTACCTGTCGAGATTCATGCCACGCTTGTCAGCGGTATGTGAGCCTCTGAGGAGACTGCTCGACAAAGATGTGATGTGGCACTGGCTGCCCAAACATGAGGCTGCCATGAAGGAAATCAAGGCTCTGATCACGGCGGTGCCAGTCCTAAGGTACTATGACGTCCACAAGCCGGTCACCGTACAGAGCGACTCCAGTCAGACGGGTCTGGGCTGCTGCTTGCTTCAGGGGGGACAGCCTGTCGCATTTGCCTCTCGTGCATTGACCCAAACGGAGCAAAATTATGCACAAATAGAAAAGGAGTGTCTAAGCATCGTATTCGCCTGTCAACGCTTCCACTACTACCTATATGGGAGGGGTGATGTGACTGCAGAGACCGACCACCGCCCGTTGGTGTCCATCTTCACTAAGCCTCTCCTCAGTGCGCCAAAGCGCCTTCAGAGCATGCTCCTCACACTGCAGAACTACTCCCTGGCGGTGGTGTACAAGCCAGGCCCCGAAATGTACATAAGTGACACACTCAGCAGAGCCACCACCCCACCACAGAGAACAGATACACTGTACAGACGGGAAATGGTCTGCAGCATGCGGCAGGAGCAGTGGGACACGGCCGCCATTCGGCAGGCGGACTATCTGAACGTCAGCAGCCAACGTCTGGCACAGATTCGAACACACACTGAGGAGGATGTGTGTCTGCAAACACTCAAGTCAGTCGTGCTGAAGGGATGGCCAGACCACAGAGAGGAGACCCCTTTAGCCGTCCGGGACTATTGGGCCATCAGGGACGAGATAAGTGCACAGGATGGCGTGCTCTACAGGAGTCAGCGCATCATAATTCCGAAAGCTATGCGTCCGGAAATGCTGAGACGGATCCACTACAACCATGTGGGGGCCGAGGCGTGCTACAGACAGGCTCGTGATACACTGTACTGGCCCGGTATGCAAGGGGAAGTCAAAGATTACGTACAGCAGTGCTCCGTGTGCAATGAGTATGCACACGAACAACAGAAAGAGACTATGATGTCACACCCGCTCCCCACACGGCCCTGGCAGCTGGTAAGCATGGACCTGTACAGCTATGCAGCACAGAACTTTCTTCTGGTGGTGGACCACTATTCGGACTTCTGGGAGGTCGACTTGCTCCCTGACCTGTCAGCGGACACCACGATCCGACGATGCAAGGCACAGTTTGCTCGCCACGGGGTCCCAGACAGGGCCATTTCTGATGGTGGCGGCCAGTTTGCCGGTGGGGAGTTCCGGGCGTGTGCGAGGGAGTGGGGCTTTGAGCACGTTATGTCCTCACCGAGGCACCCGAAGGCTAACGGCAAAGCGGAGTCGGCGGTAAAGATTGTGAAGAGCCTGTGCAGAAAGGCAGACCGGGCCAGAGAGGACCCCTGGAAGGCCATTTTACATTGGAGAAACACACCCACTGAGGGTATGCAGTGCAGCCCTGCACAGCGGCTTATGTCGCGGAGACTGAGAACCCTTCTCCCTGTGGCCGACCAGCTGCTGGTACCTCAGGTCGTCACAGGGGTCCCGGACAAGCTGAGAGTGAAACATCAGGCAGCGAAGTTGATGTATGACCGATCGGCGAAGGATCTGCCGGAGCTGAACGTCGGCCAGCCCATACGGATGAAGCCACTCCCGGGTGACAGGACGGGCCGATGGAGAAGAGGCGTGTGCCTGCAGCAGTTGGGACTCCGGTCCTATCTGGTCGACGTGGAGGGAACTGCGTATCGCCGCAACAGGGTTGATCTCCGACCAGCAGAAGCGGCCCCTCCCCAGCCGTCAGTTCACCCAGAATTGGCCCCAGAACAGCCTGCGAGGGGGGGAAGCACCGAAGAGGTCGTCAGCGGTCCTGAGGAGTCTCCAAAGTCATCAGCCCCGAGGTCGACGCCGTCTTCCCCGCAGACTGGTAACACACCAGGCCGTGAGTTACAGGCCCGGGCCTTCTCCCGGAGCGGGAGGCCGTTACGGCCTCCGGACAGACTTAACCTCTAGGTCGCACACAAACTGAGACTGTCTCACACGCACACATGCACACACACACACACACACACACACACACACACACACACATAGTCACGCTCGCACCCCAGCACACAAGGACTGTGCACATGCGTATGGACTGTAAGATATAAAAAAAAAAAAAAAAAAAAAGGAATGGGAATGTGGGAAAATTGTGATTCTGTGTTTAATTGTGGTTGTTATTGATGAGGTGTTTTGTTACTACTTAGGTCTGCACGGATTGATGTTGTTACTTACTAAAGGAAGGGAGATGTTACAGGCTGGGCTACAGCTCCGCCTTGTGGGCGTGCTGGGCCGGTGCCTGTATGATATGACGTGTCTCACTTCCTGGGGAAGGTGTGGTTTGATTACTTGTTGCTTGGCAATACACGGCATTAAGAACCAGCGCGACTCGACTCTTTTATTGTACAGCTACACTTACAAACACAACCGACCTGTAGGAGTTGCTGTCCATAACGTCCGATCCCCACCCACCGGCTTTCCCACCCCCCTAATACTGCCAATTGTATTAGTATGAACGACCAGCCAAGCCGGAAGCAACGCAGAGAGCTGGGCTCGAACCCAGCATCTCCTGCATTAGTGGCGAGCGCCTTGCTCACTGCACCACTTAGCCGCCCTATATAACCCCTGCCCTTAAAAGTAAAATGGATCCCAATGCGTCCCGACTCTGCTTTAAATGCAAGATAGAGATTAGAAACCACGTCCACTGCTTTTGGTCCTGTGTAAAGCTCCAGAGCTATTGGTTCGACATCATAGAGGAACTATCTGATATATTCCAGACCCCCATCGAACTGGATCCCCTGTGCCTCTTACTAGGCCTCCCAGATATTCATATTGCCAACTTCAAACATAGGAGACTGTTCAATCTGTTGACATTTGCTGCTAGGAAAAACATTATTTTATTCTGGATCAAGGACGAGGTCCCATCAAAGAGATCATGGCACAATATTATAATGGAATGCATTCCCTGTGAATACATCACGTGCATGCTGCACTCTAAACTGGACACTTTCTATGAAATATGGGACCCATATCTGTCTCATATCGGGCCTGCACTGTCTGCCACTGTACTTTGTGGGTTTCCCCATTACCCATAGCCATAGCCTCCTTGTGGACCAATGCTGCCTTGTTTTGTTTTGTTAATGCTGGTATCGTTGTTGAGGGTATCATGACAATTGTAAAGGTGCAAACGTGTTCATGCCCACATACACACACACACAACACACACACAGAACACATATGCACTCACACACATGAAGCATGCACACATAAAATGCACAGACTTACTAAACACACACACATAAAACGCACACATAGGGTACGCACAAACACATAGGTAAAACACACATATATATAGTACACATACACACACACGTCGCACACTTAGTCTATTTTAGTACATCTGTCCTAACACTGGCAGGGATCCGAATCCTCAATAGCCACCTCAAGGATACAGAAACAAAAATTTTACTTTTTCTTATTTGTCTGTCTCTTGTCAAGGTCATTATGATTCATGTTACTGTTATTATTGTTGTCGTCGCTGTTGTCATTGTTATTATTATTATTATTATTATTATTATTATTATTATTATTATTATTATTATTATTATTATTATTATTATTATTATTATTATTATTATTATTATTATTATTATTATTATTATTATTATTATTATTATTATTATTATTATTATTATTATTATTATTATTATTATTATTATTATTATTATTATTATTATTATTATTATTATTATTATTATTATTATTATTATTATTATTATTATTATTATTATTATTATTATTATTATTATTATTATTATTATTATTATTATTATTATTATTGTACTGTTATGTTCTGTTTTATGTATGAAAATAAAATAAAATAAAAACATTTATATAAAAAAAGAAAACTACTACCTCCTCCACCAACACCAATACTATCACCACTCCCCCACATAATAATAACAATACTACTTCTTCTTCTGTTAGGCCAGCCTCGTTCATAACTGCTTGCAGTCTTCATTTCTTCATTCCTTCCAGCATTAGTAAATCATATAGGGATCATATAGAGATCCACATACACATGGTTTTTAATTCTACATTTTTGGAATCTTCCCTCATGTATTTTTCATGTCAGAGTAAGTTTATGCACTAAGTAATGCATGTGGTGAGGTTTCTGTGGTATATTAAAGAAGCAAAATGCCCACTTTGAAATCCATTCAAATTAATCTTTCAGGAGCACAGAATTGTACCTTTCATAACCAGTTCAAACAAATTGTACCCACACCCACAAAAATAAAGTAGTCACATAAAAACGGAATGTCATTACAGTGTGTGTAAAATAAAAATATGTGGTTGTTTTCAGTATGGGTTGGTTTTAACTTTAATTATAATATTCACTGTGTGTAGTGGGCGGCTGATTGGCGCAGTGGGCAAGGCGCTCGCCACTAACGCAGGATACGCTGGGTTCGAGCCCAGCTCTCGGCGTTGCTACTGGCTGGCCGGTCGCTCATACTAACACAATTGGCAAGTGTTAGAGGGTGGGAAAGCCGGTGGGTGGGGATTGGACGTTGTGGACAGCGACTCCTACAGGTCGGTTTGGTGACGCCGGTGCGACGGAAGCAGGAAGTGACAGGGGCAGCGTGAGCCTCCCACGCGTTACTCCTCGCCACTGAGAGTTCGAGCTGCTGCGGTGAAAAGATGCGACAGGCTGCCTCCTCGTGTACCGGAGGGGACACGTGATGCAAGGCTTCTGTCCTCACTACAGCCGACCAGTGGGAGGCATAGTCTAGCAACGTTCAAGACAGGGGAGGGAAGAATTGGACAATACGAAAATTGTAATGGGAGAAAAATAGAAAAATGGGGAGAAAAAGTGGATACAAAAAAAAATATTCACTGTGTGTAGTACTAATTGGGATATATTTTTTCATGGTAGTTGCTGTCCATTATTAACTGTGGGATGTGCCTTCTGACTGACAGGCCAAATACATGCCGGGGGGCTGGTTGCACTGACAGCACATGATCCCTGATTGGCTGAATACCTGAGGAGGTGTTGACTATTTATCTGGAATGTTCCCTCAGTTTTACCTGATGGAGGTCTAAGGACCAACACACTGTAACATTTACATTTAGTCTTTTAGCTGACGCTTTTATCCAACGCGTAAGAAGAGAGTTCTCCATTCTCTAGCCAATGCTCTCCTCTAAAAGTTCTAACCTCTCAATTTCAGATTGTAAATTTTTTTTTTTTTTTAACAAAAATTATTAAAATTCAGTACTCAACACATAATGCATAATGAAACTAACAGACAAGGTGGCTAAAATGACATGCAAGTACAGAAACAGAAAACAAAAAAAAATTCTATAATAATATTTTAACGTATATAGTGTATATCCAACGAAATTACCAATTATACAAATGCCTTATACAGGATATACCCCTAATACCTATTTTCTAAAACCCTACACACATATGCTCCAGCTCGAACCCCCCCCTCCCGGACCCCTCCTTGGATAGTACCTCCATTATCCCTCACTCTAACCAGACACTACCATTATAAGCTAGCTTTTATTCTCTCCACCACTTCTAACCACATTGACATTTTGGATTCGTTGAGACCCAGAATTCTTGCTGTAGATATTTCTTGATAAATCACATCGAGATATGTAAGAGACCAAACCTTCCTGCAAATTTTTTCCGGTTGAAACCAGCGTGATGCGATCAGTTTTTTAGCTACTGTGATACCCGATAAAACCAATCTCTTTAGCTGTGGATTTACTGCAAACTCAAAAACATCATTCAATAGTAATACAGAGGGGTGTACTGGTATATTCCAAGATACGAGTTTTGATAATTGATGGGTCACATCTTTCCAGAATGCCTTAAATGGTGGGCAGTCCCAATACATGTGCATAAATGTCCCTTCGTCCCCATTTGTACATTGGGAGCATTTGGAGTCTTGTTTAAGGCCCATTCTGTTCAGTCTTACAGGAGTCAAGTATGTCCTGTGAATATAGTTAAGATTGATTTGTTGATGGTCCGGGTTCCTTGATGTAAGACGGACATTTGCCCATGCTTCTTGCCAATCAAAGTCACTTTCCAGGTCTGGTATATCCCTCCTCCAGACAGAGTCTAGTTGAAGGGTTTCATACGAGGACGTTAGTAATTGATAATAAAAACCTGATACAAAACCTCTCAATGTATCTCTTTCATAGAAGAATTTGTGGTATCTGTGGTGTTCAACTGGTATGTCTAATGGAACACCGTGAGACCTCAAACATAGGCGTAACTGTATGTAAAAAAGCCATGTGGACTCGGTGAGGTTACATTTTGTGCATATTTCTCCATAACTACAAAAACCCTGGTTATTAAAAATATCCCCTAATGAGTGTATGCCTTGCTCTTCCCATATAGGGAATCTTATAGGACGTTTTTCCATTAAGAGTGCATTGTTATTGAATATGGGAGTATGATTGTGCCATTTTTGAGGGTTAGGATATTTTTTTTGTGTTTCACGCCATATCCGGATTGCATGGGTAATTATGGGGCCAAATTTCCGCTCACAGTGCTTGATTGGTAGTTTAGTGTGTGCTATGTCCTTCAGTCTATGTGGGGCTACTATGTTTTCTTCCAATTTTCTCCAGGATGCCAATGCCTGGGGATCAAACCATATTGTCAATGGTCTTAATGTGTATGCCTTAAAATATTGGAAAAAATCTGGAACTGCCAAGCCACCGTCTGCTTTATTTCTCTGTGCGGTGGATCTTTTTATGCAAGGTGGTTTGTTATTCCAAATAAATTTGTATGTGGAGGAGTGTAATCTTTTCCAGTAACCCTCTGGAGGGGGTAACGGTAGCATTGAACTGATGAAGTTGATTCTTGGTAGTACATCCATCTTAACTATTGATACCCCTGCCTGTACTGAGTTTTTAAGTTTTGCCCACCTGTCCAGGTCGTCTTTGATTTTGTTCTGTATTTTTGTGTAATTGTGCTTCACCGTTTGTCTTATGGTGGGAAATATTTCCACACCCAAGCATCTAAAATGTTTTACCATGGGTATCTCACCTGGGAGGGTTGTGTTTTTTTTTGCATGGGTGTTAAGTGGAAGGAACGCCGACTTCGGCCAATTTATTTTAAATCCCGATAAATCACCAAAGTTCTCTATCAACTTGAGTAGATGAGGCAATGTGGTGTTGGGGCTTTGCATGAACAATATTATGTCGTCCGCATATAAACTAATTTTATGTTGTGTGCCCTTGATTATGATTGGTTCTATGTATTGGGATTGTCTTATATATTGTGCTAAAGGCTCTAATGATAGATCGAATAGTCCGGGACTAAGAGGGCAACCCTGTCTGGCTGAGCGTGATACCGGAAAGATTTTGGAGATGAATGTACCTGTTGTAATCATGGCCGATGGGTCTTTGTATAATACTTTAAACATATCAATGAATCCTTTTCCTAACCCCATCCTTTCTAATATTGCCCATAGAAACGATTCAGATTGTACATTTGAAAGGGTTCAAGTTAAGCTCTAATGATTTCAATTTCAAAGATATGGATATTAAAGTAACTTAAAAAGAAGAGGGACACGGCACCCTTGCAGTTTCCAGACATGTTGTCTGGAAACTGCAAGGTTGCCGTGTCCCTCTTCTTTTTAAGTTACTTTAATATCCATATCTTTGTTCCGTCTTCCCGTTTTGGTGTTTACAGTTAATGAGCTCAGAGAGCAGGGAAGCCAAGATCGTTATCATCACTTAAAACGGGGGATTTTCCTGCATTTAAAATAGAACAAAGCTCTGTCTGTGAGCGGTAGAATGGACCCAGAAACCGGTGAAGATAGCAAGTGCCTCGTGCTGTAAGCAGCTCCAGGAGACAGACTGTTTCAGCAGATATGCTGCTTGGCCTCAGGCAGGGGATCAAGGCTCTCGGGGGCGACTGGAGCACCAGGGCTTGAAAGGCGTGGATCTCTGCAGCTAGGAAGCATAGTCCTGTGGCTGTCTCCTCAGAACGGGCAGGCGATGGTTATATTAGTTATAATATTCTGAGCTCCCCAGAAATGTCACTTATTAGGAATATACTGCATAACACATGGATCTGGGTCAGACGGAGGGGTGCTAGCAGCAGGGTGTTCTGGTAAGAGGTCTGTGTAATGCGTGTGCGTGTGTGTACGTGTGTGTGTGTGTGTGTGTGTGTGTGTGTGCGTGTGTGTGTGTGTGTGCGCGTGTGTGTGTGTGTGGGGGGGGGGGTAGATTATAATTTGTTTTCTTTATTCTTAATTTTTTCAGTATACACATCACATTTTCCAAGCCCTAAACTCCTACAGTAATGATATCAACGTTTAAAAAGATATATATTTTAGATACCAGTTTCCTCCTCCTTCAGTAGAAAGTTATCCAGTTGCAAGCTAGCCTAGCTTAGCACAATTGAATGGAAGTGGATAAGGACCACTAGCCTAGTTTAAAACTCTGGGAGAGGTGTGTTTGGCCAACAGCCAGGCTAGCTGGTCCGTATCCGCTTCCATTCACTTGTGGTAAGCTATACTGAACACAAAGAGAGGAAATTGGTATCCATCTTCTTTTCTGACTCTGGAGAAGACAGTAAGCACATTGCCCCATAATGTTGGTGTGATCCTTTAAATTATTATCCAATAGGAATCCTGAATGGCCTCATGTTAGAGGACATAGCAGCACTCTGGAGGGTCAATGTCAACATTTGGTTGGCTTCATTGACTTTTGACAATTTATCCATATCCAGGATTTATGTTGTGATTAATTTTTTTTCTCTGGGCCCATCATTAGACTTTTTTATGACTGAGCCCAAATCCTATGAAGCCAAACAAACACCACAGTCTCATCATGACCGTCAGCTCCACTCGACCTCCACCAGATAACCAGATATAAAGAATAATTGCCAGCACCATATTAACGATAAGTAGCAACCAACGGCAGACATTCATGAAGATGCTGTGATGTAATTGGTTCCTCCAGGAGCCCACAATGCAACACACGCAGAGTGCTCTTCTTCTGTGGTCACAGGTCGCCGGCAGTAATGCGGATGCCCTCTAGCCGCTACCCTCCTGTCCTTGGAAACACCATACCACTGCCTTTGCGTCTTGCTGTAACTCTGTCATTTAGCTACCGGGGCTAAACATTAGCTAAACATTAGCTAGCTAGCTAGTAACACCCCGGAGATGTGGTAGTCGAAAACATAGCAGTTAACGTCATTACAAACAGTTCTTACATCAGAATTGTGTTTAGGGCAAAGGTATGATGTTGGCAAAGACCTAGAATAATGCTTGTTACTGGCTAAAAGGCATCCACACTACAGCAGGCTACCTGTGACAACAGAGGGACGCTGTGTGTGTTTGTTGTGGTCTCCTCCAAACACCTGAATTACATCTCAGCAGTTTTATGAATGTCCACCATTTGGCTGCAGGAAATCCCTAATTTTTATTGATTCTTGCTGCCTGGATATGTTCTTTATCATGATCACTGTATCCATGATCTTTATGCAGTTATTTAGTGGAAAACACCAGTGTTGTACAGTGACACAGAAAAAAGTAATGGCTTTTCAAAGTTTTAAATGTTGACCTTCGATTGTAACGCCACCGTCTGGCAAATGTTCAATCATGCACTTATCACCTGTAGCATGTAAGCAGGGGCAGTGCCCTTACTCTCTCGCTCCCTCCGCTCTTTCACGTGAAAAGGATCACTCAGAAGCACTGAGCTTTACGAACAATGAACCTCATTCTCGAACATGTTCGTAAGTATCTTTGTAGCTATCTTTGAAAAAGGTTCGTAATAACAAATGTATGAAAATCATCCTCCGGATTCCTGAACGTGTGAAACGGTCTTCATAGGTGGCCAAAAGCAACGCAGCTGGGTTCCCATGAATGAAAAACGTCACTCATTCTTAAACTGATGGCGTGTTCTCGTACACCTTCATTTGCATACAGAAATGCCCCGCCAGCTCCTTATAAGGAGAGGCTATCCATTGCTTCTGCTCCCTGCTGACCTTTATGGAGGAAATATTCAACAGGTCCCCCTGCCCCCCCCCCCCCCCCCCTTTTTTTTATTTTTTTTTTAAACACAGAAATATGCAATTTTAGAGTAATTAGAGATGAATACTGAAGAACTAGAATCATTAGAGGTTCTCAAAGTGAGGTCCAGGTCCATGAGAGGGATCTGGGCAGTCCCCATAGAAAATTCAAAGTTAACAGGACCAAATCATCAGTTTCTTATTTATTTATTTAGCCAGATAAAACATTGAACTGGTCCAAGAGGCCCCAACAGGACTACAAATACACATATATACACATATATATACATATATATATAATATATATACATATACTGTACATACATACACACATATACACCAATAACAAAATAAAACACAGTTAAGAATCATACACATAAGCAAATAAACAAACAAACAAATGCACAGCATATGTACAAAAGAAATAAACAGTTCATCTCTAGTCTTTACAGTTTTCTTCAATTGCATAAACACTCAAATCAAAAGTATTACACAATTATCAAAACCTTACACTCAAGGAGCAAAACATAGGCCCAGATTTGCACCCCTATAAGCACAATGTCAGCCTGACACTTTTTGCAAAACAATACACATAGTGATTTGCAAAACACTAAACACACTTGCATTACATTAGACACGGAATGTCAAATTACCACACATATGAGCCAATTGGTTAAACACAGCCATCAGATGCACAAACACACCATTGCTTAATTGTAGATACACCAATTAGGTTTAAGCACTATAAAAATGCAGCAGGTGAGTTCACCTGTCTTCAATCAAAATGGATGGAGAGTGAAGTACTGTACACAGAGAACGTGAAAATATACAATACATTCACCAAACACTACACAAGACAACCAATGATGCAGACTGATGAAAATATACATTTTCTCCCATTTTCCCAAATCAGTCAACATGTCAACATGGAGAATCACAACAAAAAATTATCTTGCCAGATCCAGCTAGGCAAAGAGATAATGTCTAGTATTTTCTGTACTCTATTTAAAAAATTTAAAAAAAAATTAGTTTTACTGTAATTTTAACCTGTACTGGATACAGTATTTTATGTTTGTCTGATATTTGCTGAGTGTTATGCACATACAGTAGTAGCATGAAAACTGGGACATGTTTTGTTGTGATTCTCCATGTTGAAATGTTGACTGATTTGGTTATATGGAGAGACAATTTATATTTTTATCAGTCTGCATCATTGATTTGGGTATATGTGTTATGGTTTGTAACCAACCCCAATCGCACAACACAAGACAGGTATGAGAGTAAGCCAAAATAGGGCATTTATTTCTTACATAACAAAAAGCGGCACAGTCCCTTTAAGGGAAAACACAAAAACACTAGAGTCAAGGAATATGGAAAATGCGGCACTGTGCCTTTAAGAGGCGAACAGGCTAAGGGACTAAGGCTAAGGGCCAGGGCTAAGGACCAGGGCTAAGTGTCAGGGCCAGGACCAGGGGCAATGGAGAGGGGGACAGGGACAGAGGCCCGGAGAAGCGGGCTGGAGACAAGGACAGAGAACAGGGTTAAGGCCTTGGACAGGGCGAGGGCCAGAGCTGCTTACAGGGATGAGGACAGGGTTCCGACGGCGGAGGCCTGGCACGGGGACAGGGGCCCGACGGCGGAGGCCTGGCACGGGAACAGGGGCCCGACGGCGGAGGCCTGGCACGGGGACCAGGGGCCCAACGGCGGAGGCCTGGCACGGGGACAGGGGCCCGACGGCGGAGGCCTGGGCACGGAGATCCTCCTCGGATGCTGCAGACGGGCAGCGCAGAACAAAGGGGTCCCAGGGGACCGGGGCGAAGAGACGCCATCCTCCCGTGGAAATAGGGAGCGATGCGCGCCGTCTTGACGTCTGGAGTGGGAACACCACTCCGGGCTTGGCACGGAGATCCTCCTCGGATGCTGCAGACGGGCAGCGCAGAACACAGGGGTCCCAGGGGACCGGGGCGAAGAGACGCATCCTCCCGTGGAAATAGGGAGCGATGCGCGCCGGCTTGACGTCTGGAGTGGGAACACTGGAAAACCTCCCGTAGAGAATTAGAGAGCGAAGACGGTGTCCCACTCCAGGCAAACGGCGACAGGTGGTGATGGCTGGCACGTCGTCTCACGCCGGAGACGCGGCAGGAGATGGTAACGTACAGGATGGTAACCATACAGAACTCCATGAACACAGAGTGAACATAGATACAGAACGAACACAGAGTCCAGAACACAGAACGACCCGCCAAGGACTGGAGGGGAGTCTGCAACCTAAGTACTCTCCAGCAGATTGCAAACTCCCAACAGGTGCGTGAGGGTAGAGGAACAGCATGTCCAAGGGTGGGGGCTGGTGAAGAGTAGGAGGCAGGCAAAAGTTCTCACAAGGGTGGGGGCTGGTGAAGAGAGTAGACAGGGAAAAGCTCAGGGAACAGGCGAATCCTCACAATATGGACATAAATAAATTATATTTTCATCAGTCTACAGCAGGGGTGGCCAACCAGTCAGAGACTAAGAGCCACAAAAAAATGACTGTGGTACCACAAAGAGCCACACCATATACCAGCGTTTCTCAACTTTTTTTTCAGTCACGGCACCCTTCATGTATTTATAGGTCTCACCCTCTGGCCTCTGAAGTTGCTAATGTCTTTTTTATTTGGGCCTCACAGGGTTAAAAGTACCCTGTGAGACCCACGGTTGCAAAATTACAAAATCACTTTTAGCCGTTTAAAAAAATAATGTTTATTTAAAAAATTTTAAAGGGGAACTATTTTACTATTTCTTTCACTATTTGGGCACTTTTACACAATTCCTGTGAGTCTATGGAACACCTAGGTTTTTTTCAAAAAAATTCATTGTTTTGTATTTCTAATCAAGTACTAAAAACCGCATTTTTCTACCTCAAGATCTTAAGCCGTTTTGAGGCTGGGCTCCAACCACTGTGTGGCCTGGTGCCAACTGCCACATCAACTGCCACATTATTATGCAGCTGAGAAATCTCTGACATCACAGATATGCACATTTTCAGATGACTCAGTTCAGTGAGGGTGAATATTGTGAGAGGAGAATTGGAAGAATTCGCCAATATGAGAATTAGAGACATATATCCTATTAATATAAGTCCACATAGCTAAGAAACAATGGTAAACACTGAAAAAAGCCATTTATAAGATAGTTCCCCTTTAAGCACATGTATAGTCAATTGGTCCTGTTGTTCAGCCTCACAATGCTATTTGATAGTAAATGTGTTTATGTGTCCCACCCTCTGGCCTCTGAAGTTGCTAATTTCTTTTTAATTTGGGCCTCACAGGGTAACCTCTTAAGCCCGAGATATACAGTAAAAGTGTATATTTTCAGCATTATGTTTGTTTACCAATTATTTTAACTGTTATTAGTGAAATATAAGATTATAGAAATCTCAGGGCATTGAGTCGGAAACCGGCGCATATTGACAGGAGGAAGTGGCACAGCCAAAAGTGAGTGTAGTCTTTTGAAGGAAGAGACTCAGGGCTTTCAAATTTCGAAAAACTACCCTACCCAGCTCACACCAGCCCCTGTCAATCATCTGACTTCTGGATTTACTTTTTAATTTCTCTTATTTTTTGGGATTATCTCCCACAAACCTGAACGTTATTGCCATAAAACAGAACGCAGTTAGTTTCTCTACCTTTCTGTGAACGTCTTGCAAAAAACGGTGTTGCAATATGATGAAAAATGGTGGAGAAATTTACACTATAAAAAATATGGCAGAATTCAGTACTGTATCTACAAAACCTTCTGTTTAATCATCTTCCCTTTATTCATTTGCTTAGATTTTTCAGGTCTGGTCAATTTTAGCATGGTGTTATTTACAGTCAAAGATAATTTTTTTTTAAAATAGAATTGATATTCTCCTTTGGTTCATTACAATTTACTCAAGCCTAGTAACAGACACACTATTTCTGACACTGATCCATATATGTCCCTAGATTCAGAACATGCAAATGGACCATTTAAAAAAAAATTGTAAATGTTTATTCTACGTCCATATGGAACCGCACATTGACGGGCAAAGAGCCGCATGCGGCTCGCGAGCCGCGGGTTGGCCACCCCTGGTCTACAGCATTGGTCTTGTGTAGTGTTTGGTGAATTTATTGTATATTTGCACATTCTCTGCGTACTTCACTTACAGTACTCTAATCACTGAGAAGTAGAATTGCTAAATGTGTTTTAGGTTAAGCTCAGCAGTGTGTGTAACTGGTTCAAACAGAATTAAGTCATATGAAACGTGTGTTTCATATGGTAACAAAATGTAGTTTTTATAAATTAGTGTATGGTTTTGACAAGTGTTTAATTTAGCAAAGGATCTGAGGTGTTCTGATAATTGTGTGTGTGGTTGTGCTAATTGTGTGTTTTGAAACATGGGGATGCTGACATCTTAAAAAAAAAAAAGTAAAAA
Source organism: Notolepis coatsorum (assembly GCF_963971535.1). Taxonomy (NCBI): domain Eukaryota; kingdom Metazoa; phylum Chordata; class Actinopteri; order Aulopiformes; family Paralepididae; genus Notolepis; species Notolepis coatsorum. The sequence continues at coordinate 4,707,093 of NC_140169.1, read as the reverse complement.
AAATAATAATAATATAAACACATAAAAAATTTAAAAATTTAAAGCTCCGGGGCTAGGAGAAACACATACAGGGCTAAAGCCCCGGAAGCCCAGGGCTAACGACGCCACTGTTCTACAATAGGACTTACTACTATAATACCTAATAAAACAAGTCATTCGGATAATATAAGCCTACTGTTGCTGGAACGATACATTTTGCACGTATACAGTACGTGTGTGTGCGCTGTGCGCAGCTGCCTCATTAACCCATTTCCCCACTGGCTCGTACGCACAAAGCAATATAAATAAATAAAACCAACAATAAATAATATCATAGAGAACATAGAGATGGTATATGGAATATGAATACAGTCTATTCCACTATACAGTAGGCTAGTTATATCCACAGCGATTGGGTTTAGTTCTTTTTTATTTATTTATTTATTGACTATGACTATGAATGTAAAACATAATTGTTAATGATACAAATGTTGTCATATTTATTATCATTATAATTATTTAATTCCGAGGATGTCTGTAGAATCGAAGTGAACACAATCCCCAAGGATTTCTCTCAAATGAAGCTGTTAAAAATACAGGCGCACACTGGTCTGTCCGACTTACGACTGCCTTTTCGAATTTACAAAAAGAAGCCGTTCGAGAATGCCAAAAAAGTTCGTAAATCGAGTTATAAAGAAATGTCTTGGTAACTTTCTCGTAAGTCCGTTCGAGAATGAGGTCCAATGACTTCTTGCTCTCGTGGCTTCGGGGTTTAGGCTGATATGGGCCATCAGTGGGTACATTGATCAAGGCTATGCACTTACTCCGACCATTAGTGCAATATGCGAAGCAAGATGCGCAGCCAGTATGAAATATAATTGTGGTTATTTTATGACCCTAGTTATATGATTACTGGCAAAGCCCTCCAAGGTAGATCCCCTGTGTACATTTTTCATTTACTGCGCCCCTACTCCCCCAGTCGTGCACTCAGGTCCTCCCACCAACATCTCCTGGTTGTCCCACGGACCCGGTTAATAACAAAAGGTGACCGGTCCTTCCAATTTATGGCCCCTCCCCTTTGGAACACCCTCCCCCTTTCTATGCGTTCACTTGACTCCCTATCCACTTTTAAGGAACAGTTGAAAACGTTTTTATTCAGACAGGCTTTTAAATAATTCCTGGTTGTATACGTTGTTTATTTATTTATAATTGTTGTTTTGTTTTTAGTTGCACTCATATTTAGTTATTTAATTGTAACTACGCCAATGCTTACGATGTGTCAGAATTGTTTTATGTGTAGTGCGTTCATCTCTATGTTGCTATGTTTTACTTCTGTGAAGCACTTTGTGATTTTATCTGAGAAAGGTGCTATACAAATAAAGTTTACTTACTTACTTACTTACTTACTTTTGCTTTATCGCCCTGCATGTCCTGCTCAGTGATGCTTGAAAATTATTTCAGTGAGTGCCCATTGGCACTATCATAGTCTAATAGGTGAAGCAATATACTATATGATTTGCCAGTAATCATATAACTAGGGTTATGAAATATAAAAAAAAATCATTATCTATTAATCAGAAAATTATAAAATATTTGACATGCCTTGAGGAAAAAATAACTCAAACCTACACTTTCATTGCATTGTAATAAAACCTAAAGGGTACATTTAATTCAAACATGTTTCCTGTAAATCATGGCACACACTATATTCCAAATCCTAACTGATATAGAAACGGTGGTAGACCCTGTCATATTTCACAGATTCTTTGTCTGTGATTCGTTAGAACGCATCAGATGATTTTGCCAAAACTGAGTAGCATGCACTTCGATATTACACTCAGGTCCTGACTCTCTGAAACTAGAATCTTGCGAGCACTGCAGGGCTTGACATTAACAGATGCGGGTATAGAATCAGGCTTTTTTGACATTTCAGTGCCTTAAAAATTGTGACATTTTGAAATGGTCATCATGTCTGCCGTCGAAATATACCTGTAGGAGTGCCCTGTCTCTCCGTTTGGACCCCCAGAAATAGGTTTAGTGAAAGAGAAAAGGGAGAAAGAAGAGAAGGGGACACGTGACAGAAGCCACCATGGATGCTCCTGGACCAGCAAGGCCTGCCCAACATTTGGGTAAAGCAATCTCATGCAGGTGCCCTGTAGATATCCTGGACTAGCTGAATTGCTTCAACTTTGGCTTTGATTGATGTATAATCTATGAGTTCAGTGTAACACATTTCAATTACATATTTGAGCTGGGGTCCAATTATTCGTACAAATGTTACGGTGTAGATTTTTTGGATCTATGATAAGACCCGGTCCTGCATGCAGGTTTATGTGTTCCGTAGCCACTCTGTAATGGGAAGAGCCACTGGAGCAGTGGGAGGAGTCACTGGGGCAGTGGGAGGAGTCACAGGGGCAGAGGGGGGAGCCACTGGGGCAGGTGCACAAGCAAATAAATAGAAGCCTCCTCTCTCCTCAGTGGTGTTAGATACAGTGTATTTTTATCACTGCAGGCTCCCTGTGGAGGACGATACACATAAAACACGTCTACCACTAAAAGGGCCCATAAAAAAGCAGGGAAAGAGATGGGAAGCAACAAAGGGGGGATAATATGTTCTCTAGAGTTGGTTTGACCTTAAAGCTCATGTATTCTTCACGAGGAGGGAAGACTAGTAAGTCGTCCTAGCAAGGGGTTTTGTTTCCTGTTATTAAATGTTTTATTATGCTGTTGGATGACAAGGGGCCTAGTTTTTTATTTTTTTTATCCGACTTGAATTTCAACTTGCTCTTAAGATCATTTATCAAATTGTGCATAATGTGCACCTGATGTATTGAAATGAATAAGGCAGCATGCGCACCTTCGGCTGTAAATGAGTGTCGGTGACATTGACTTCTCAGCATGTTGGAGAGCTGAATGTCATTGGCCTGAACACCACTGTCTGACCTTGGCAGGCTCACGGACTACGAATTGCATTCTCGTTATGTCCGGGAGGGTAGAGGGGTTGTCAAAACCAGCCAGCCGCGAGGGTGGACTTTGTGAGCCCTCCATGTAGTCTTTCATGAAGTCAGTAACCATGCAGACTTCACCCAAAGGGATTGTCCATCCTCAAGATTCGTGTATTAACCCTTTCACTACCACACTACAGACGGTTAACAGAAAGGTTAACCCTCTGTAGAGTGGAAGTGAAAGGTTTACTGTCTGTACAGAAAGGTTAGTGAAAGGTTAGTAAAAGGTGAAAGGATAGTGATAGGTTAACCGTCTGTAGTGTGGTAGTGAAAGGTTAACAATAGGTTATGTATATAACCTAGTTATATGAGTACTGGCTAAGCGTCCCGCTCTTAAGCCATATTGAGATATACCTCATCTCCTGTACCTACTGTACTCCATGAACGAAAACAAAACACCCAAACACTTGACCAGGCCCCGCCCCAGTGGCTTACTATAAGACACCGGGCGTGGTCACCACTCACCTTTCCTCGGGAAGAGTTTTCCATCAGAAACCCCCCCCCCCCCCCCAAGGGACCTCAGGGCAGGCTTAAGAACGGGACGCTTAGCCAGTACTCATATAACTAGGTTATATACATAACCTATCGTTATATACTCGTACTGGCATCGCGTCCCGCTCTTAAGCCATATCGAGATATGGGGTATAGCGGACGTGAGGCCCGACAAATGTACCCCCTGAGGACCTGTAAGCCCACATCAGGGGGGAGGGGAGTCCCATCACCCCTCCTTCCTAATGAAGAGGGGGCGGCAGTCAACTCCACCCAAGTGCGAAAAGAGGGGACTAGAACCTCCAAACGCACAGCACAGGCGGGACCACGTGTGACACAACACCTTGCGGTCCACACCCACACAACCCACACGCCCTCGCACAACCAATGGAACAGGCGCTGTTTCGACAGTGCCTTACCAGCGTGAGAGCCACCGTAACAGACAAAGAGATGATCGGTAGCCCTGAGGTCCTGAGTCCGGCTGAAGTAAAACCCCAAAGCCCAGACCGGACATGACAGGTGAAGGCTCGCCTCTAACTCACTAGCGTGAGGAGGCGGATGAAAAGCCTGAACCACAATATCCCTGGAGCGAAAAGAGCTCCGGATATTTTTTGGCACGAGGACTGGATTAGGCCTCAGAGTGGCACCGCTATCGACACGAATAGACAGGCACTCAGGCCGCACCGAGAGAGCACAGAGCTCACCCACGCCCTCAGCGGAGGTGATGGCCAGCAGGAACGCAGTCTTGAACGACAGCTGTTCCAAAGGCGCTTGCTCAAGAGGCTCAAACGGGGCCTTTGACAACCGACCGAGGACCAATTGAAGATCCCAACTCGGAGACAGAGAACGTTTCACCGGCTTAAGACGCCGAGCGCCAAGCAGGAAACGCTTCACAAGAGGGTGGCTGAACAACATACGCCCTCAAACCCCTCATGACAAGAGGATATAGCCGCAGCATATACCCTCACCGTCGAAGCCGACAGTCTATCAAGGATACACTGAAGGAAGGTAAGGACAGCGTCCAGGGGGCAGGACACCGGGTCCCGGCCCCCCACCTTCCACCACTCTTGGAAAAATATGCCACCTACCCGCGTAAACTGCGATAGTGGAGGGAGCATGCGCGTTCCGGATGGTATCAACCACAGAAGGATCCATCCTCTCCAGACTCAGCCTCTCACCAGCCAAACAATCAGCGGCTGGCCCAGTACAGGGAACTGGCAGAGACCCGTGCGCTTGAGAGAGGGCCGGCGATGACCAAGGAACAGGCCACGACGGGGCTACCGAGAGCTGGAACAGGACCGGGAACCACACAGCTGCGCCCCGGTCCGGCACAATCAGGATCAAGGTCCTGCGCTCCTCAACGTACCCGCCCCAACAACTGACCTAACAGATGTATGGGGGGAAAAAATCCCAGGCGGCCACGGCATCGGTCCAAACCTGCCCGACTATGTCCGGACGTAATCCCCACTCGTCACGGTGAGGACCGCCCCGCGACATCACACCTGTACCCACATTCACCCTGCCGGAGATGTGGAGAGCCCTCAGGCTGCGCAGATGGAGAACGCCCATAGCCAGCCGCCCGCCGCCCGGTGCAGACGGGGGGAGCGTACTCCTCCCTGTCTGTCGACACACGACGCTGATGTCGTATTGTCCGTCCTGATCAAAACACAGTTTCAGGACCAGAAGGACCGCCTTCAATACCAACACATTGAACGTAGCGCAGACCGGGCAGCATGGCTTGCCAGCTGCCCCCTACTGCGTTGGCCCGACGCGTCTCCAGCGAGGGAGGCGTCGGTGAAAACGTGACGTGTGACAGCCTACTGCCCCCAGTCCCCCAGTACTGACACGGGAACCTTAGCCGCTTCCACTTGCCTCTCACCGGGTCTATTTCCATACTGGAAAAAACCCACCTCCGTAACCTCCTCCTGGGGTGAAGAGGAGGCCAAGAGGGACCACGGAATGAGCAGATTCCATCATACCGAGCAGGCGTAACCGTCCTAGGACGGAACCTCCCGAGCGTGTCGATAACACGCTCTGAGAGGGATGCCCATAGCACTCCACCCGTTGACTGGGAAAAGGAATACTCTACTTCCAGTCTACAGCAAACCCCAGGCTGGTAGGAATTCCACCACCTGCCTGGTATGAGACCTGACGATCCACCTTGACCGCCAAGGACCAGAGCGCCGTCAGGGCAGAATACACTTCGTAACCCCTGACGACACAGAGGCCCCAGTGCGGCCTCCACGCACTTGGTGAAGATGCGGGGAGCCAGAGAAAAGCCGAACGGCAGCCTCTGGTACTCATACGCTAAACCCTGCAAAGGAAGCGTAGGTAAGCCCTAGCATGGAAGATCGGGGATGCGAATACGCATCCTACAGGTCTATGGAGGAGAACCAGGCCCCCACCTGACAGCGTTCAACAGGCAGGAGACGATCCAAAAAATGCTGAACCTTCCCATGGGACAGGTCCAGCATTGGTCTGACACCCCCCCCTCCCGATTTCTCGGGGCACCAGAGAATACCGGGAGGAAAACGCCACGACGATGGCTTGCTTCGTCCACAGAGATTGGATCTTGTTGACCAGAGCTGTCACTGCTGGTGACCCTGACAATAGGGTCTGTACCAAACCTGAAAACGGGTGGGGTTGTGTAAACACAAGTCCCCGCCTCAGCGTTCTCTCCATCCACTTCGACATATGGCACTGCTGAAGCCATATGTGATGATACTCCCAGAGCGCACCCGCCGCCATTCGGCGCTGGTCCGCAAGGAACTGTAGATAGGCGGCCCGGTCCCTCCCGCTGTGCGTAGCCAACTCTGAACCCGCCAATCGTGCGGGCAGGGCGTTCCGTGGAATCGGGACAACGGTCCCTGATACAACCCACGAGGCAATCGCACCCAAGGGGGGACCCCGACAGAAAGGGCCGGTTTGATACGGGGGAAGCTGACATCATACCAGGTGACAAAAGCTCCCCCACTGAACACCCCTCCAGAACATGCTGAGGAGTTGTTCTGCAGCTGGACATGCAAGGTGTGAGGCCCCCATGGGTTCCTACACACCGTAGCCCTGCAGTGATATTACTACCACCCAAATCACGCGCGCCTGCGAGACCACTGCCAATCTTTCAGGAGTGGGAGGCACCAATGTGATACGCGGCCTGGCGAAGGCGAGGTCGGGGAAGCCCGCACTGTTTGCCTCAAAAAAGGTCTCGAGCACTTGTAGTTGACAGACGTAGCACCAGGCTCAACCAAACACAGCTTATGGTGTGGGAGCCACTTGACAGCACAACATTCTCACGGACAGACCCAGGCTCAGCCATCAACTGGGTGTCAGCCCCTGTCCCCATGAGAAGTGAAATGTGGGGCTGCATGCGCTTCAACAAAGGCTCGCGGCCCGCAGCCAAAGGAAACAAATCAGAGCCCCTTCTCCGCCGGTGTTGGGGGAGGAAGTGATCGGAGAGCGGGCTCAGGCCGTGCTCATCCAATATGGCCGATCCCTCGGCCGCCAAGGCTGTCGGCCTTGTGGACACCTGTTGACTCAACGCCCAGGGTACCTCTGGCGGGGGAAACATGGCCGCCTGTCGAGGGCCTCGCCATAGCCGCTGACAAGGCTGTGCTCTCACCTCTGGCTGCGTGGCGTGAGGTGGTGTGGGGCCTAGGACCAATACCGCCCACGCTCCAGCGGAATACCAAAGATCCTCTGCGGAGAGGGGAACCCTGAGGAGGGAAAAATTATTTTTAACTTCTCACCCCCTCAAAGGGAGACCCCTCCCTGCGGTTATAGTTTACGGCTAGGTCAAAGCTAATAACGTCAAAAACCCCCGATGTTTCGACGTCGGCTGGCCCTCATGGCCCCGCCACCAGACACCATTTTTGACAGAAAAAACAGCAATTCGAACAAAGTCACTAATCGCTGCTAATTCCATACCCTGGCGGTATAGGCTTTAACAGCCCACCAGCCACCCGCCGGGCCGACTCACCTCATGGTGTCGGCCGGGCGGGGCACTGTTTCAACATGCCAGAGGCAAAGGACTGATGCCACCTGCTTCATAAACACGGAGCACCAGTGGTGGTTGCAACCAGCAACCTCCACTGTGGTGTGCACCCATGAAGGGGTTAATGAATAAATGAACTAAAACACCAACACACTGTAGAATGGGCTAGCCCATACACACAACGTTAAGGGGATGCGGACCAGAGAAAACCAGTCCTGCATCCATTCATAATATTCACAAAAAGCACACCAGCCCTAGACCTCAGCCCATTCACCCATGAAAAAGGTAAACAAAACCCCCCGCAATACTCATAACAGTAGACACCGATTGACCGTCAGCATGAAAAGTTAAGAGGAGGGAAGACCTTGTAGAAAGACATCCCTCAGCGGGGATTTGAAAACAGAAACAGTACCCAGCATATAGCATAGCGTTAGCCGCGCGCTCCAGGATGGAGCCTGGAAAACGTCCAACTCAGAGGGACGTTTACCCAGACATCCTGCCCCTTGCGCCGATACACAACTCGGTTGTCTAACAGAACAACAAGCAGCATTACAAACACCAGCGTTAATGCCTAGTGGCGCAGATCCTACCTGGGTGTGAGGCAGCTCGATAGCTACACATCACACGACGTCCCTCTGTCTGCTGTCAACAAGACAAAGGAAACCCCAGTACAGACCCGACGCCGAGATGCATCGAAATGCATCCAGCTGCAGGACGTGTGAACACTTTAGGCAACCAACATGCGCTTCCGCGTTGCTCTGAATTGCTCTGATTGGCCGAGCGCGCGCATGCGCATGAGCCGCAACAAGCTCCTCAGAGGCAGGAATACTAAGCTCCCCCTTAAGCTCCAGGAGAGAGGGGAGAGGCTGAAAACCTGCAGTTCTTGCCCGTCTGATGGGAGCCGAATCCCGGATCAGATTTTTCTGATGAATACCCCCAAAACATGGAGGTCCCGAACGCATGGAAGTATTGATTGCGCCGTAACGAATCATTAAAAAAATATACCGTTAACTGGAATATGTTGTGCCTTTACACATATGTTGGATTATGTAATTGGTTTGTCATGACAAACTAATAAAAAATCGCGATTTACCCGGTGGCTACAACAACACACAGTGACTCATATTTGCTTGTTCGGATATAAGAAAGAGGTCTAGCTGAGGTTTGTATTTGTATTTCACAGGAAAGAAACTGTATTCAAAGAAAGCTATTAAAATAGTCTTTGAATCTAAATATACTTTCTTTGTGTTGACTTTACATTAATTTCATGATTTTACTCAAGTAAATATCTGTTACAAGCTTCGGTCTTAAAGGGGCTATGTACTATAAATGTCATTTTTCAGTCTCTAGCATTGTATTATAGTAATAGGAGTTCGTATCAATGTGTTTTAGTGTCTAAATACCATATTGGCGGATTGCTCAGATTCAGCCCAGCCCCTTTCCTCCTCCAGTAAATCAGGCCATTTTGATTTGAAGGCCTGAGTCACGTCATTCGGGCTCTGGGTAGCGCACAGTGATGCGATTGGCTCTGTCGTTGGAGCTAATGCCCGCCCCCATTCTACCTAGAATAGAGGTACCTACTACCTAGAAACAGGAGTGCAGTCACTTGCATATCTTCCACGATGAGCAAACCCTGCAGAACATGTTCTGTTCCTGGCTGTAAAGCTACTAATACGTCTTTGCACGCTTTTCCCGTGGATGCCGAACTTATCAGCTGAAGCCTGATGCGGTTCCGGCGTTAGCTCTTGGGAGCGATGGCTAGCTAGTTAGCACCAGCCGGGGACCGGCATTAGCTCTAGGGAGCGATGGCTAGCTAGTTAGCACCAGCCGGGGACCAGTGTTAGCAACCGGGAGCGATGGCTAGCGTTACCACCAGCCGGGGACCGGCGTTAGCAACCGGGAGCGATGGCTAGCTAGTTAGCACCAGCCGGGGACCGGTGTTAGCAACCGGGAGCGATGGCTAGCGTTACCACCAGCCGGGGACCGGCGTTAGCAACCGGGAGCAATGGCTAGCTAGTTAGCACCAGCCGGGGACCGGTGTTAGCAACCGGGAGCGATGGCTAGCGTTACCACCAGCCGGGGACCGGCGTTAGCAACCGGGAGCAATGGCTAGCTAGTTAGCACCAGCCGGGGACCGGTGTTAGCAACCGGGAGCGATGGCTAGCGTTACCACCAGCCGGGGACCGGCGTTAGCAACCGGGAGCGATAGCTAGCTAGTTAGCACCAGCCGGGGACCGGCGTTAGCAACCGGGAGCGATGGCTAGCTAGTTAGCACCAGCCGGGGACCGGTGTTAGCAACCGGGAGCGATGGCTAGCGTTACCACCAGCCAGGGACCGGTGTTAGCAACCGGGAGCGATGGCTAGCTAGTTAGCACCAGCCGGGGACCGGCGTTAGCAACCGGGAGCGATGGCTAGCTAGTTAGCACCAGCCGGGGACCGGCGTTAGCTCTCTGGAGCGATGGCTAGGTGCCAACTAGCTAGCCATCGCTCCCGAGAGCTAACGCCGGTCCCCGGCTGGTGCCATCGCTCCCGAGAGCTAACGCCGGTCCCCGGCTGGTGCTAACTAGCTAGCCATCGCTCCCGGTTGCTAACGCCGGTCCCCGAGATGCAAGGTTGTGTGACATTACTACTGTACCTGAGGAACCTCCATGCAGCACACATTCTCCGCCTCGGTTGGCATCCTTTCACAATTTCCACACGTACACCTAGTAGATTGTTTGAGGGTGAAGGAAATCAATCTATCAATGATCAAAATGGCTACAATACAGTACTGCTCAATACCAACACAACTGCTATAGGATGCTAGGATGGAGACCAGGAAAATACTTTCGTCTTGTTTACATCAGGGTCCCCCATTTTCAATTCATTATTACAATTGACATACAGTGGATGCATGTTCCCAAATAACTTTTCTTTATAATTGTGGGGGTCAAATGTGCAGTACTACCAAAGGTCTGGTCGCACGTACAGAACTGTTGCATATAACGGTATGCTGCTCTTTATAAAGTAACGTTATAGCAAACTATTGAAGCAAGCTAGTCATAATTAAAAACTGCTCAATATAAACACAACTAGTCAGAGGTAAACAAGGTAACGTTACTTATAGCAAGCTATCGAAGCAAGCTGGTCAGAAGTAAGTACTAACGTTACTCGCTCTTTTCGGCAAGCCATTATACTAACGTTACAACATAAACTTACCACTCGGAAACGATTTGCAAGCCTCGCTGTTGCAACTCAACTTCTTCTTCCGAAACATAGTCTGGGTCGCTCTCTGGATCCCAAATATACGGTACAGCCATGTTGTATTATAAAGTGTTCACCTGGAAGGAAGGACGGGGAGATGGGCGGAGCTATTTGGTGGGTGGCTGTCACTCAAAGCATTCTGCTAGTATGGGTGGAGCCAAGCCAATAACAGCTTGAAATCTTGAGGCAGAAAAATGCTGGTTTTGAGTACTTGATTAGAAATATAAAACAATGATTATTTTTGGAATAAACCTTACAGATGTGTTACATAGACTCACAGGAATTGTGTAAAGTTGCCCAAATAGTGCTAGGAATAGCAGTACATAGCCCCTTTAAGTAGAAAAATGCTATTTTTAATCTAGATTAATCTAGATTAATTACAGAAAATTGTGAGATTAATTAGTAAAAAAAAATGTATCTATTGACAGTACTTTATACAACAGCTTTGGCGGTGGAGGAAACCATGCAAGATGCCGACCTGCTCACCGGGAGCAGTTAGGAGTTAAGTGTCTTTGCTCAAGGACACTTTGACACGCTGCCAGGAGGAGCCGGAATCAAACAGGGAACCTTCTGATCACCAGGCGACCACTCTACCTCCTGAGCCACTGTTGCCCCCATGTCGCCACATCTAAAGTCTGCACAATGGAGGCATTTAATCACATGCCATATAATAATAATAATAATAATGACTTGGATTTATATAGCGCTCTTCATGACACCCAGAGCGCTTCACAGAGTCCATTATTCGTTCATACACAGTCATACCGGTGGTGGTAAGCTACAATTGCAGCCAGAGCTGCCCTGAGGCAGACTCACGGAAGCGTGGCGAATAATCATCGCCTACGGCCCCTCCGACCACCACCAACATTCATGCATACACATTCATACGAGGCAAGTAGGTTAAGTGTCTTGCCCAAGGACACAACGGCAGTGGGATGGACATGGGCTTGAGCGAGATTCGAACCACCAACCCTTCGATCATTGGACAACCCGCTCTACCCCTGAGCCACGCCGCCCCACAATGCTAACATTTGAGGTGCTTTTATATTCCTGAAAAGGTTTTCTTCCCCCTAAAGAGCAAGAAGAGGAACTCTTCTTCAGATACTGTGTTATATCACCATGGTAACACTCTTAACCACATAATGTGCCACGGCCCGGCCCCCGGACCCTCTTTAGGACGATTTGCCCACCGGCGCGACACGCCACTTTGCGAGCGTCTGGCGGCTTGGATCTGCATTTTTCTTAAAACAGGAGACACATAAGATGTCAAACGTGACATTTCAGTAAAAAAATTCATTTCAGATACAATGGAAGCCAGGGGCAGAAAATTACACCGTTGTTGAAGGCAGAGGTCCTGTGTAGGATTGTTAGTAACTGTCTAACTGCATAATAACTGTTTACACTAGTAACTGTCTAACTGCATATATAACTGTTTCCACTAGAGGGCGCTCTAGGCGGATACACTCAGGAACACCACCAGGTGGCGAGTATAAATAGAGATGTCTCCTCCCACTTCTTTCTCTTCCCCCCAGCCTCTCAGTGAGAGAAGACCTGTAGTGTTACTGCTCTGCCATGTGAATAATAAACCACGCCAGTTAAGGCTCAAGATAGAAACCATGCCTCTTGACCACATTATTTTCGCCCTATAGCCGAATTCTGTTAACAACCGTATTCAGTCCAATACTATGAAAAAGAAGGGGCGCCTTCATTTTTCAAGGCAAGAATGACTTGGAACTCACATCTCAAAAAGACCGGTGAGGTCCACGTCGCGCCTCAATCCCGATTTGGATCACGCTGGCTGGGTTCATGGACTCATCACGAGCCCCGCATCTCATATCCCTCCACGTCTTATCTTCCACAACAGCCACTGGACCTCCAGTGGAGTGTGGGGACGGTGGCATTTGTCTCTCTCCCTCTGTGAGCTAAAAGGGAGACTGGAGAGATGTGCCTGAGGAGTGAGCTGCAGAGGCAGCCGTTTAATGTTACATGGCTATCCGTCTCATTATGATAATGTCCCTGAGTGTCTCTGTAGGACACACGGGCGCTTTGGAGAACAGAACACGCTCTAGGAAGAAACCCATGATGGCTGCGTGTGCGTGGGTGTGGGTAGTGCATGTGTGGTGGGTGTGTTGCATTTAATGCTGTGTATGTGTTGCATGTATGGCAGGTCCATTTGTGCATGTACTCTCACTAACCTTGCATATTTAAAGCTATTTTTTGTCAGAAATAAGCCAAACATTGGAAGGCATATTTAATACAGAAATTCCTTTTCCGTTCTGCACTTTTATTTTAGCGGATGTTGACTTTCATCCAGAGCATTACAGCAAATATGTATTTGGGGTTCTGATATAAGATGATTCATGGCTCCCCCACAATAGAGGAATGGACTGATACAGTTCATGAAATATACATAATGCAAAACATTTCTTTTTCACCTTGTCTATAAATGGACAGATTTACTAAGCTATGGTCAAATCGGGTTATTATTTGTGATAGTCCTAACCAATTTGGTAATTTATTAAATTTATAAAAAAATAAGGTTGTTTTATTTAACTTAAGATAATTTATTGGATTGTCTCCCAACATATACATGTACATCTTTTTTACTATACATCCCTCTTTTTACAATGTAAATAGTTATTGTAAAAACAATATATTTTAAAATATTAAATATTAAAAGAAAAAAGAAAGAACCCAATTGTATTGTGTTTGTGAAATGTTTTAAACATTTCAAATGTAAGGAAACCTGTAGCTTAAAAATTACATTTCAGAAACATGTTTCTTCAGTACAGTATATTATTACAGTACAGTATATTACTACAGTACACTCACAGACAGTATAATACTACAGTACACTCACAGACAGTATATTACTACAGTACACTCACAGTACAGTATATTACTACAGTACACTCACAGACAGTATATTACTACAGTACACTCACAGACAGTATATTACTACAGTACACTCACAGACAGTATATTACTACAGTACACTCACAGACAGTATATTACTACAGTACACTCACAGACAGTATATTACTACAGTACACTCACAGACAGTATATTACTACAGTACACTCACAGTACAGTATATTACTACAGTACACTCACAGACAGTATATTACTACAGTACACTCACAGTACAGTATATTACTACAGTACACTCACAGACAGTATATTACTACAGTACACTCACAGACAGTATATTACTACAGTACACTCACAGACAGTATATTACTACAGTACACTCACAGACAGTATATTACTACAGTACACTCACAGACAGTATATTACTACAGTACACTCACAGACAGTATATTACTACAGTACACTCACAGACAGTATATTACTACAGTACACTCACAGACAGTATATTACTACAGTACACTCACAGACAGTAGAAACATGTTTCTTCAGTGCAGTATATTACTACAGTACACTCACAGACAGTATATTACTACAGTACACTCACAGACAGTAGAAACATGTTTCTTCAGTGCAGTATATTACTACAGTACACTCACAGACAGTATATTACTACAGTACACTCACAGACAGTAGAAACATGTTTCTTCAGTGCAGTATATTACTACACTCACAGACAGTAGCATGGCAACAGTGTTTCAACAGAGGGTTTGGATACAGCAATCAAACAGCCTCTCTATGCAGTTTTGGAGAAACTACTAAATTATAATAATACAATAATTATATTGTATATAAAATGTATATAAAATGATATTGTACACACATAGACATGTACACAAAGCTAGAGGAACAGACACACATGGACATGTACACAAAGCTAGAGGAACAGACACACAGACAAACATACATACATATTACAGTAATACGTAAGACTACAGTATGCGCATGCATGCACACAGACACACACACCTGTTACGGCCGCAGCCAGGGCCTTTCTCTCCCCTGTTTATCAGCAGGTCCCCGCTTCCATATATGGGTCCCTCCATGTTCCCGCGTCACCCTCAGCCTGCCCACCTGGGCCGGTCTACACACCTGAGGCTCATCTCATCATCACAGAGCCAGAATGAGAGGCCTGCACCCATGCCACTCCTGGTCCGGGTGTTTCACCTGCCTTGGTATTAGGACTCTTATCTGGACCTCCATACTACTGTATATATATTTATAGTGTGTTTTGTGAGCTCTGTAGCCTGCATCGTTCTAACCCCTGTTACTATCCCGGGACCTCATGGACACAACATCCCTCACCTGTATTCCCTCACTACCTGCCTTGTCATCTACCGGGTTTACCATTAAATACCCTAAACCGCCTCATTCTCCTGTGCCAGTAGCGGCCCGTTCTATCTACTGTTGGGTGGTCGCAGGGGGTTCACGTTAGGTCGAGTTGAAAATGTAACATTAATAAATGCTCTGGAGCAATCTATCTCTCTGTCTCTCGGATCAATCCAATAAAATAATTAACACCTGTATATGTTGTCATTTTAAACAACTCACCATTCATTCATTCATCCATTATGCATCAGCAGCAGCTAAAATAATGTTATAGTTCACAAAACAGCAGCACGTTTTGAATCGCTATTATCATCTCAGCAAGCCAAGCACCGTCAATACTTTCCGTAGCCGCATTTCTCTGAGACACAGGAAGCATTGCTGTGTTGAGAGAGCAAGAGCGAGAGAGAGAGAGAGAGAGAGAGAGAGAGAGAGAGAGAGAGAGAGAGAGACTCACTGTTTAGTCGAAACGTCCAGGGCAGGAGGGCTTGATAAAGTGTATAATCCACTGTCCCAGACTGTTGATGTATATCCAGACCACTGTCCAGACTGCATCCGCCATATAGCTTGTTGTTAGCGAAGTGTTAGCACCACACAACACAAGTACTGTGATGATGTCTTTGCCCATTTCCGCGTCGAACAGACTGCAAACTACCTGGCGTTCTATCGCCCTGCTCTAAGACAAACTCTAACCTTAACCAACTTTGAAAGAGTGCCTAAGCTTAACCGTCGAAAGAACTTGCCGTCACGCTCTAAGACAAATAGCTGCATGATCACAACAACACAAGTTACACAACAGCTACAACAGAAACTGACGTCGGCCAATCAGAGAGCGTCTACGGAAAAAAAAATTGCGTCGGCCAATCTGAGAGCGTCTCAGCGAAATGCGGCTACGGAAATTCTAGACGCTGCTAAGGCTGCTTGCCTAGACCGCTTCAAATCGCGCCCGGCTTCCATCATAAACATCATATTTCAACGCACAGCGCGTTACGCACTGATTGGCTGCGACGGATACAGCGATGAAACAGTGACGCGCACTCAGAGCGCTATTGCGTCTAGCCCGGGCCGAGAAATACGGCTAGGAGAAATGCGGCTATGCGACAGTGAGTCACTTCCTGTTCAGGAAAACGATTATTTTTATTTGATATATTAACGTTATATTGTGCATTGGAAACACAAACATACTTAAAATGAGTAACTATTTATATTATTTATAGGGCTATAAAACAAAAAACAAAAAAAAAACATTTCTTGTTCTTCTCTCTTTTAACCAGGGGGGGCGGCGCCCGAGCGCCCCTAGTGGCGAGCCGCCACTGTCCTGTGCCTTGTGTTCTGCTCTTGGGTTCTATAGACAGCATCCTAACAACACCTATAAACATTATACACACACACATACTGTATACTGCCATGTATCAGGGAACACACACACACGTGCACACATATGCAACACATACACAGTCAAATTACTGTAATGTGATGTAATTATCGTAATTATTGTATGAGTGTATGATGATGATGTAAATAAATGATGTGCAAAATGTACATATGGTGATATGTAATGACCACTTTTAAGTAGAAAAGCCAAACCAGGGACAGGGGTTGCAAATTACCCTTGGCTAGAAATCCTACATGCATCTGTATCTGTATCTTGTTATTGTACCTTGCTACAATGTTTTCTTTTGCATTGTCCCTGACAAAAAAAAATTTACCATAAACAAACAGTCTGATGCTAGAAAGCCTGTAAAGTGGCAGGTTTTACAAATGAAGAACAAGAGTTCTTACTGAGACTCTAAAACATTATGTTACTTGGGTGTTTATGAGCAATGAGCATACTGACTTAATGTGGTGATGCAGGCGCATCGCGATTGGCTTGTTCAAATCAAATCAAATCAAATTTATTTATAGGGCCCGACAACACACGTTAATGTCCCCATGGGCCGTACAGGTCTTCTTTAAACAAGTCAAGAAGACAACATAACAATAAGTCAAGAACAGAACAAGAACACCATAGGGTCCAAACATTTTTTAGATGAATGCAAATAAATGAAAGAATGCAAGCACTCCCAGACATACCCCACGCGAAGGTAAGGAAAAACTCACTAAAACCTAACAATAGGGAAAAAAAGCTCCACAGGCAATGTGGAGGAGAGAAACCTTAGAAGGGCCGTTCAAGGGGGGATCTCCCTTCTTAGATGTCGGTGATAGTAGTGTTGCAGACGGACAGTTGGTAAGCATGCACTCATGTGTGTGGTGAGACACAGATGAGTGCATGCAATAGCAACTGTACATTTTGAAAAATTAAAGATAGAGCTAATAGCGATAGCAACTGAACATTTTGAAAGATTAAAGATAGAGTTGATAGCGGATCTATTTGAGGCACAGGGGCGGCGCAAGAGGGTCACGTCCTCCCCGTCTTAGTCACGGGACATTCAACACTCCGGTCGTTGCTCAGGGACAGCCGGAGACAGGGGGAAGGGGGGTGGCGCAGAGAGGGTCGCGAACTCCCGACATCATCGCGGGACATCCGGCACTCCGGTCACCACTACGAGACCTCCGAAGACAGGGGGGCACGCAGAGGGGGTCGCAATCTCCCGGCCTTCGTCACGGGACGTCCAACACTCCGGTCAACACTCCAGGACAGCAAGTCATAGGAAGACAGGGAGACGGGACATGCGTTAGACAGCTCATGAGATTGTAGTAGGCGGACATAGCAATAGATACAAGTGGTAGGCATATATGTGAATGGAGTAGATATATGAAGTAAGCGTATTATGTGAATAGAATAGAAGTACTTAACCCAGCAATGAAACCGCGTTGACTGTTAATCTGTTAACAGTCTGTTAATCAGTTGACAGGACCACGGACAGACGGCGGTGAATAACTGA
Organism: Notolepis coatsorum; assembly: GCF_963971535.1. Lineage (NCBI taxonomy): Eukaryota > Metazoa > Chordata > Actinopteri > Aulopiformes > Paralepididae > Notolepis > Notolepis coatsorum. The sequence continues at coordinate 4,689,247 of NC_140169.1, read as the reverse complement.
TCCAATGCCTCGGCGGTGCATGTAGAGCAGTCACTACAAGCTTGGCCAGGACCCCGAGGCATCCATCACCTTGGTCAGCGCCAGGAGACGGGTACTCAGAGAGAAGGGGGAGGGGGGGGGGGGGGGAGAGGGGGGGGGGGAAGAGTTAGAGAGTTCCCATGTTTGTGGTGCTGCAAAGGAGCAGACATGTAGTACCCTGTAGTGCCATGTAGTACCCCGTAGTGCCATGTAGTACCCTATAGTACCCCATAGTGCCATGTAGTACCCCGTAGTATCCTGTTGTTCAGGTGCAACGGCCCCCGCAACCAGCCTCCCCGATTAGACCATCCATCACACGCTGATTGTATAATTAGACACACAGGAAGCAGCCAATTCTCTTCATGATCTGTCACGGTGCTGAATGGAGAGAGTGTCATGTTCTGTCACGGTGCTGAATGGAGAGAGCGTCATGTTCTGTCACGGTGCTGAATGGAGAGAGTGTCATGTTCTGTCACGGTGCTGAATGGAGAGAGCGTCATGTCCTGTCACTGTGCTGAATGGAGAGAGTGTCATGTCCTGTCACTGTGCTGAATGGAGAGAGTGTCATGTCCTGTCACTGTGCTGAATGGAGAGAGTGTCATGTTCTGTCACGGTGCTGAATGGAGAGAGTGTCATGTCCTGTCACGGTGCTGAATGGAGAGAGCGTCATGTCCTGTCACTGTGCTGAATGGAGAGAGCGTCATGTCCTGTCACTGTGCTGAATGGAGAGAGCGTCATGTTCTGTCACTGTGCTGAATGGAGAGAGCGTCATGTTCTGTCACTGTGCTGAATGGAGAGAGTGTCATGTCCTGTCACTGTGCTGAATGGAGAGAGTGTCATGTTCTGTCACGGTGCTGAATGGAGAGAGCGTCATGTTCTGTCACGGTGCTGAATGGAGAGAGCGTCATGTCCTGTCACTGTGCTGAATGGAGAGAGCGTCATGTCCTGTCACTGTGCTGAATGGAGAGAGTGTCATGTCCTGTCACTGTGCTGAATGGAGAGAGCGTCATGTTCTGTCACGGTGCTGAATGGAGAGAGCGTCATGTCCTGTCACGGTGCTGAATGGAGAGAGTGTCATGTCCTGTCACGGTGCTGAATGGAGAGAGTGTCATGTCCTGTCACGGTGCTGAATGGAGAGAGTGTCATGTTCTGTCACGGTGCTGAATGGAGAGAGTGTCATGTCCTGTCACGGTGCTGAATGGAGAGAGCGTCATGTCCTGTCACTGTGCTGAATGGAGAGAGTGTCATGTCCTGTCACGGTGCTGAATGGAGAGAGTGTCATGTCCTGTCACGGTGCTGAATGGAGAGAGTGTCATGTCCTGTCACGGTGCTGAATGGAGAGAGTGTCATGTCCTGTCACAGTGCTGAATGGAGAGAGCGTCATGTCC